>NW_006293313.1:374421-406935 GCF_000327345.1 Myotis davidii | reverse complement strand
CCCAGAGAACCCTAAAATAGAAACGTTAAAGAGAATGGTCATCAATTAATCAGGCTGTGTTAAAAGGTCAAATTAAGTCTGATGAGTTTAAATGAAGCTGGATTTAAATTCAACAAATATGCATTGAGAGTCTACTAAGGCACAGAGCAAGCAAAAACTGTGGTCACTGTTACTTTAAGAGAGTTTTAGCCTAGAGAAAAACACAGATGTATTTTAAACAGGTTGCTTAGCATGATAGACATTAGCAGAAGCACAACACCTTTTATAAGACTATTTACAGAGCAGATTTCTGACTTTCCCATGCTTTGTCAGCTCTAGCGGAATTTGGAAAGCCCATGGTTCCTCCTTGGAGGGTATTCTCTGCAAGCCTGGAAGGATGTCCTGGCAATATTTAAGTCACTCTCCCTCTCACAAATACCATGGAATGTGGAATGAAAAGGCAGCGTGGATCCCTCTTTACAATTTTATTCAAAAGTGTTGTGGAAGAGAGAGCTGGATCAGTATCAGTACACTTCAGGCTGAGAAGTGGAAGGAGCAGAAACACAACTGGGAAGTAACAGGCTCGGGGTTTCAGAAAGGGGGACTGTCCAGCCCTGAATGGCAAGGGGAAATATATGGCAATGGAATCTGACCTGAAGCCTTTGGAGCTGAAGTTGTAATCAAAACATAAACCTGGAAGACAAAGTTCTGCCAGCAGAAATCTTATCTTGTGGTGAAGTACTGAGCTGGGCCCAGAAAGCTCTAACCACTCACTGACATACTAGGGAGACTTTCTGGCAGGGTACGACAACTTATAGTGGCAGCACTGAAAGACCTGGTGTGTTTATATAGTCATGTCCAGTTTACCTGTGGCAGGCAAGAGTTTGACAGGCCTAAGAAAAGGGACTCCGGAGGGTCGCCCGTTATCCGTGCTGCTGGAAACACCACTGGCCAGGCCAGCCAAAGAAAAACACATACGCCTGCCAGAAGTAACAAAGTAATGGACTTTCCATGAAAACTATCAGTTCTGGACGGTTAGGTTTTTTTAGAGAAAAGACTTATGTATACTAGGCACCGTGATCATTAAGACCTGAACTGATGGGGCTCCTGTATTCGAGGTGGAGGTCGGGGCTGCTGGTGAAGAAATGAAGCATCAGTATAGAGAATTCATGTCCTCAGGTGAGCAGGAAGGCACAAATATTGGGAAAATATACAATAACCTACCCTTTAAAGCATAGATTCATTATGGCACCAACAACCCAGCATGAACATGTAGTTTCAAATGAGAAAAAGGGGCTTAAAACTGTAAATGTGCTTTCTTATCATCTACAGCTGTACTTGCTGTGTCTTGAAAATGGGAAGAGAAGTATAAAAGATTTTCACACACATTAATAATCCCTGAGGGTCCTTAGCCAAACAGTCTTGAGCTGGGAGCTATAGTTGACTGTAGCCCATGCACTTCCAAAAATTTTCTTGAGGCTGATTTAACACTTAGATCCTGGAGTTTCAGATTTTTATTAAACCATGTTTTATGCAGTTTATCAAGTAAGGTCATAAAAATTTTCAGATACACAGAAAAGTGAAATATTTTGAATAGTATCTATGGCTGAGAAACAAAACTTCCTAAAAAAAAAAACTGGTGAGTCTGAGGTACAAGGTTGTAAGTATGAAATCTCTAGACCAGAGTACTGCATCTTGCACAAGGTTATTGCCTAGGAAATACTTGTTGGACTGACAGAGGATGAATATTTTCATTAGTAAGTGAGCCCTATGTAAAAGCAGTATTCTTAGTAGTAACCTATTCTATTCTCCCAGGACTAGAGGCATCACTTAGTCCAGGAGTGCCAGATGTCATCATTCAATAAAGTATTCAACACTCGACCTACCTGAATATTCATGAACCCAGATGCCAAGGACATGTCAGATTATCAATATTCCTGTGAAATTGTGTAGTGGAAACTGTTCAATGTACCTTTGGGGAAAAGCCAGTTCCAGGCCCGAATTTCTGATTTTACTCAGTAGTTAGCTGCAGGCCCGTTGTCTTGCTTAGCACACGTTTCTTATTAACACTGGGAAGTTTAGGTTGAATCTTGATCTGCTTCTCTCCCATAAAGCTTTATTTGGATATCATAGCTGCCAAGAGAGATATCACCTACCCCATTCTCAGCAAGACATCCTGTATAGCTTTCCCATCTTAGATAACTTACCCAAGGTAAAATTTATCTCCAGAAGCCATTCATTTGAATTGATGTCTAAGAAGCTATTAAAGAACAGATTCTTGCCATAAAAATCTTAATGTAAAGACCCATTAGTGAATGATTTGCAGTCTTAACTACTTATAGTTCAGTCATATATGCTTATAGTTCAATTCCATACTGGACAAAGATTTGATATTCCTTATGTATCTATAAAATGGTCAAATGCACACTTAGACGAATAGAATACTGAATTGAACTGAAGAAAGCAGGAAGTGTTTTTGTGGCCACACAGTTCAAAAGCTTCTTATTGCATTTAGGATAAAATCTTAGCTCTTTACCATGGCACACAGTCCCACATGATGTGGCTGCTCTTGGCTTCCTCTCTTGTCTGCTCTCCACCCTTTTAGTGATGCTGCAACCACATGGCCTCCCTCTCTCTTTAGGACATACAGAGTCAAAGGTCCTGCCTTAAGACTGTCTCACAGAGTGCTCCCAGTCCCTCTAAATCCTTTCTGTAATCCTCTCCTTCCCCAGATCTTCCTGTCACTGGCTCTGTCTCATTTAAAGGCCTTAGCCATATTTTCTTTCACCTTCCACCCTGATATACTTCTCCGAAACACCCTGTTTAAAGGGTCCTTATAGCATGCCAATCGCTCTCTAGCATCTCTTCTGTTTAATTCCTTTCTTTTTCTTCATAACACTTATTATGACCCAAAGTAACCTTATTTATTTGTCAGCTTTTTGTTTCCACCAACTGGACTGAAAACATGTTAAAGCAGAGACCTTGTCTGTCTTATTCCTTGCTTATAGCTGGCACTTAGTGCCTGGCATGTAGAAGGGGCTCAATACATGTCTATAGACAGACAGAAACCAAAATGGATTAAAAACAATCTCTGTTGTGGGTAATTGGATCCTAATGTTGAGCCTATGAAGATAGGACTTCAGAATCCAAGAAGGACCAAAACCATGAGGGCACACTGCCCAGCTCTAATGTCCACAAGTCACCTTCTGACCGGTTCATCTAACCCAAGCATGTCAAACTTACAGCCGATGGGCTACATACCTCATTTGAAACCCAACCAGTCTCTGCTTCTCTTGCCCTATTTATCACTCAGATCAAGCCTTTAATCCGGCCTCTCCTATAATTCCTCTTGGATATTCTGGAGACAGCACATGAAAAATGGACTCTGTCCACGAGAACCAACACACAATTAACCGCCCTTTCACCAAAGCTCCATTTAGTCTCCAGTGTGTTTGGACTGGCTGTGTGTCAGGGCTCAGGATGCTGGTCACTCTCAGAACAGGAGCTTTGCATCCAATTGTTATAGCTGCCTGTATCTTAATCAGGAGCTGTTTTAAGTGGTTAGAGCTGCATAATATTTGGCTTAAACCACTGGCATCAGTGGAAGGAAAGTGGGAGGATGGGAGGTCAGTCACTCTGTGGTTGGAATAAAAATATCTAGGTCCAGCCCTAACTGGTTTGGCTCAGTGGATATAGTGTTGGCCTCCGGTCTGAAGTGTCTCAGGTTTGATTCCAGTCAAGGGCATGCATATACCTTGGTTGCGGACACATCCCCAGTGGGGAGTGTGCAGGAGGCAGCTGAATTGATGTTTCCTCTCATCAGTGTTTCTAACTCTCTGTCCCTCTCCCTTTCTCTCTGAAAAAAAAAATCAATAAAATATATTAAAAAAAAATATCTAGGTTCAGTGAGGCTGAAATAAATGAGACTGTGACAGGGTGAGTGTGCAGAGCAACTGAGGAACTGGGGAAGGGTGGTTATGATACTTGGCAACAATCAAGGAAAGAAGAAGAAAAGTGTGCAGAATCGATGGGAGAAACAAGGATCCACTAACCAAAAATCACATGACTTATGGATAACACTACTTCATTTCACTGGAAACTATTTTATGGTAGGCAAGCCTTGAAGTGAGAGTGGTTGATTTTTTGTTCTGTGTAATCAAAACATTTTGACATTATACCCACAAAGGATGTGGAATCCCTGACCCCAGCTGCTGTGCATACCAACTATCAGAATTATAAAGGTGACCTTTCATACTTTCACGTGTCTTCAAAGCTAATATCTGCATGTAACTTAGTGATTCAACTATGATGAGACAATAACAACAAAGCACAAAATAATGTCTTTGTTTGTTCTAATGCCTTTTTTCCTTTTCTCTCTTTTTATAACCTCTTTAAGAGAATCTGATGATCAGAACCTCAAGTGTGCTTGTTCAGTTATTGTGACATGTTTATCGGTTTCCCATGAGCAGGAGACAAGAGTGTTAAGTGTTAAACATGCAAGGGAATGTTTTCTGACCCCATAGTGGGATGCATGTATTCTCCTCACTCTGTGCCGTGGAAACAGGAAAGGAAGGCCATCTGTTCCCCATCCAATAATTATGTCTTCTTGATCTACCTCTTAAAATTACATAGTTATTAGAAGGCTCTGCCATCCATTCCCTGTTTACTAAGACACCTGTCATATGAGCTTTGCATTCTGAATCAATCAATAACTGCTAGTCTATGGGAAAACAGAAACAGCTTTTCTGGATCATTCTCTAAGATTGACAGTTGAAGAGTCAAAATTGCTAAATTCTTATCTTTATCATTCACATTCAGTGATCTGTAAAATGGTAATAGTATCATCTACCTTGTGGGGTCATTGTATGGCTCAGGTGAATTAACATACATAAAACACTTAGAAAATAATAACCATGCTGTGAATATAAGCAGGAATTAAAGAAGCTTCCAACTGATATATGGCATTGGTCTCTATCAGAAGTTCATATAGCCACATTCATTAATTAAGAAGCTTCTTCATGCCCAGCTGGTGTTGCTCAGTGGTTGAGCATCGACATATGAACCAGGAGGTCACAGTTCAAGTCCCAGTCAGAGCACATGCCTGGGTGTGGGCTCGATCCTCAGTAGGGGGTGTGCAGGAGGAAGCTGAATGATGATTCTCTCTCATCATTGATGTTTCTATCTCCCTCTCCTTCCTCTATCTGAAATCAGTAAAAACATTTTTTTTTTAAAAGCAGCTCCTTCATGAGTTGGTAAATCGTTTACACACATTTTGTATGGACTATGTCACCTATTCCTAGGTCAGAAGTTATATAGTGCTTTTCTAACAAATATGAACTTTAGTTCATATACCAGGGTGCAAAAAATGGCACATACATTTGTTCTAAATAAAATTGAATCTTTTCAATCAGGATGGTAGAAAATAAAAATTCAGGCATTTGAAATATTGGTAGGAAGCAATGGGAGAGGAAATCTCCCACCTCCTTGCTATCATTCAAGAACTATGAGAGTGTTAGGCAGTCTAGAACATTTGGAGTGTCTTTTTGTCGTTGGTCAACATGGGTCATCATTGTTATGTTCATTGTCCAAGCACACTCATGCCCTTAAAGGTGGGCAGCCTACTACTTCCATAGCAGCCTTGGGTTCTAGGGATTTTGACAAAGCTGGGTGTCCCCATATATCTCAAACCATTTCCTTGGGAATACCAGACAACCAACGCCTTCTATGTTACTGCCATTGCCCCAGGCCATTGGAAAGGATGAGGCCACTGATCGTGGCTACAGTTGTCTAAATCAGCAGTCGCCAATCTTTTGGACCTCGTGGACCACCAGCGGTCCATGGACCACCGGTTGGGAACCGCTGGTCTAAATTGAACCTAGGAAAATGGAAATTTTGTATTGTGAATATAAAGTTATATTAGTCCTTCCATTTCATAAATTTATTGAGCCCTTTCCTAGGTGTTTGGGGGTTTACAATGTCTCTGGCCTTAACAATCTAGCAGACTTCAAATTTTTTTTTGTCAAGTTTATATAATTTAATCCTTGAGTCAAGACCATTCTCTGTGGTGAACACACAGGTCATGTTACATATTCCTGTTTGACAGTTGAACCAACTGAAGCTCAGAAAGGCAAATGTGATTCACAGAGGATCATATCCAGTCAGAGGAAGTGCTAGAAGTACAGCTGAAGATTGAACCTCTGTAATCTTTATATTACTCCACTCTGATCCAGGAAGGAACCTTGAATAGAATTGGTCTATCAGCCAGTAGGTGGGAACAATTTGACTGTGGGGGGATCCTTCCCTAAGTGATAAATAAAGGGGGTTTCCCAGCTTCACACCTTGTAAGCATGGCACAGCATGTCTGAGAGGTTACCACATTATGGTATGGGGATAGACAGATCTCAATTCAAATAATAACCCCCAGTCGTCTAAATGTGACTAATTGCCATATGCCTTCATTTTCTGGGCCGCTCTGATGACCTACCTTATAGAACTGGTAGAAGGAGTGAGTGAGATGGTGATATAAAATGTACAGTCCTGTGCCTGGCACCCTTACCTACAGGAGGTGCTCCAACAACATTGATTCCTGTGTGTGGTATAGTGATGACCATAGCTATCTTCTAAAAACATTAATGCCTCCTCACCAAAAAACGCACATTTTACTCAGTTTGTGCATTCCAAAAAAAAAATGTATCCAGTACCTACTAAATGGGAGTCTCATTGCTGGGAAGTAGGTATACAAATGTAAGTTTTGTCTAAACCCTGCCTCAAGGAATTTGCCTTCTTTGGCACTTGGTAGGGAGGCCTTTCTCCTCCTAAACTCTTCGATTTTTAGGGAGGGAAGGAGGCTGGGAGATAGGGACTCAGGAGCAGTCCTTCTCCACTGCCAGTTCAAGAGGTGCAGAGGGAATGGGAGCAAATTCCCTTCGGGATTTCAGGCCCTCAGGCTAAGTGGTGGGCTTGAGACAGAAAATGGGATGGTGCCTGCTCCTCTTATGCAGCTGGGAGAGTCGCATCTAAAGGGGGTTCTTATTTCCAGTCTTTTGTTCCCTGACATTTTCAATTTCCATCACATGAGCATTTGCCAGTCATCTGCTTTGCCTTTATCTCAAAATTAATTTCCTGGGAACATCTGGCCCAAACTACAAGGCTGCCCTTCCCAATGGGCTGTTCCTCATGTGGTGGAGTTGATGACCGCACTCCTTTTGCCCTGATATGCAGTGAGGCATGGGGCCTGAGTGGCTCATATCTGTCCAAGTCCCCTTCTCTGAATGCAGAGATACTTCATATTTCACTTGCCTTTTTAAAAAATCCTCACCTGAGGATTTTTTTAATTGATTTTTTTTTTCAGAGAGAGAGGAAGGGAGAGAGAGAAACATCAACGGTTGCCTCCTGTAAGTGCCCTGACCCAGGATTGAACCCACAGCCTGGGTTTGTGCCCTGGCCAGGAATCAAATCCACAACCTTTTGGTGTATGGGACGACTCTCCAGGCAACTGAACCATTCATCCAGGGCCTTCACGTCCATTTTTACTTCAATTAAACTAGCCAGACTTATGGTAGAAGAAGGTGCTGAGATTCACTGGGACATTTCTTTTTCTTTCCTCCAGAGAGAGAGAGAGAGAGAGAGAGAGAGAGAGAGAGAGAGAGAGAGCATTACCAGGGATCACGATTGCCCTGTTTCGGAGTAAAGCCATTTTTACTCAAGAAATTTCAGAAAGTTCTCCAAAATAAATGTGAACACATACACTCTGAGCAACCAAAAGCATTTTCTCAGACTACATGTCTCCTGAGGAAAATGTGGAGTTTTTGCTTCTGGCCAGACTGGAACCTGTCCCCATGCCCACCTCACCCTGCCAAAGCTTTGATGCTAAAGAAACACTTCGCTATTTCAAACTCCAACCCAGAATAGCAGACATTGTGGTGGATGTGTTTCACTTTCATGATATTTCTAATTCACACCCACTCTCTCAAACCGCACTCAGTACGAGGTACATACCACAGTCCATTCCCATTTTTTCTGACCACCAGCCCCAGCCCCAACCCTACACGTCCTGAGCCGGACTTTTTTGTTTCCATCAAACTTCCTCCCCATTCACCATGCTGCAAGAGCTCTTAAAACTTCAAATCTCCTCCAAACCATTTTCCACTTAAACTGACAACGAGATGGCCTTTTCTCCAGCTTCAGAGTTCCAAGGTAAAACTCACAACTTCACCACCTTGCAAATGACAACTAGGACCCTTTGGATGTAAGCATTACTTTCTCTAGAGCTCAAACCTTTTTACCAACCATCACATGTGTTGTCGTAGTATTCTACCCAGTAAAAAGAAGAAGGTATTGTTTCTCATTTGGCAAACAGCAAAACTGGGATCGGCATTAGCAGCATACCTATGATCCCTCAGCATGATCCAGGAGGAGGCAGGGCAGGGAGCGAACCTGCAAATTCTCAAAAATAATGATCTATGTGTCCCAGGCCCAAAGTTTCCTTGGATTCTACGGGATCTCAGTTTTCACTGCTCCACATGATCATGGAATTTTCTTTGTCCTTATTCTCAAATGGATGGTAAAAATTATTTTAAAAGATTCCATCCTCCCAATCATATGTCCATTTCCTTCCAAACACATATTTTCCCCACCAGACTGCTAGGGCAATGCCTGAAGTTCTGACCATGGGGGTTGGAGGTGAGTGGAATTTCCTGCTTTCTTCTCCTCCTCTGCCCTCTTACTCTGCTCCTAGGAATGAAGGAAACTGATATTTATTCATTGTCTAGTGCACGATATACCTGGTATTTAATTTCATTTAGTATTTATAACAACCTTCCGTTTTTACTATGGTATTATCAACCCTCAGAAGGACTGAATGCTTTCTCTATATCTCAGTGTACAAGATGCAGGGCTGAGCTGTGAACCCCTGGACTCTCGTTAGTTTCAAAATCTATACATTACTTCTGCTTTTTTCCTTTCAAGTTTGTTCCTGATGTTCATTTTAAATATATGTAGGACATACTAATCTCCTTTGGATAGATGCTCAGAAATGGGATCAATGAGTATTTTTATCCTGGCTTGTAATTTTTTGTTTTGTTTTGTAATTTCCTAAACATTAAGTTGGTTGAGTTAACGTTCTTACTCCAGAGGCTGGGACCAAGATGAAAGTCAGGAGTCTGACTTATTTCTTTAGGAATGTATTCAAATCATACAAAGCTATTCATTGACTTGGCCTTTCCCTCCCAAGGACCTTACTTTAGAATGGTTTGATTTTATTACTGATGATTGGGAGAGTTTATTGCATAGGAATAAACTATATGATCCCTTGGAGAAATATGAAAGTCATCACCAGCTGAGGTGATCCATGAATAAAATGAGTGAAAAGCATGCTAGAGAGGAAGAATCTATAAGAGAGATTATTGTTGGAGATAATAACATGTCTTAGGATAGATGTGTCATTTGGTCCCTGAACTTAAAAATAAATCTTGTTTTTCTCTCAATCTGACACATAATCATTACAGAAAAAAAAATATGTATAGACTAAAAAACAAATTAAACACACATAACTCCATCCACCCAGATCTAATGACAATAGACACCCTGATCTATGAACTTCCAGTACTCTCCTCTATAGACATAATTTACAGAAATAGAATCATACATCTTTAAACTTGCTTTTCTTATTGAATATTATGAATACCTATTGATATCAATAAGGAACCATTTATAGCATAATAATTAAGACCTTCTAGTATGATATTATGTGCCATAACTTCCTTAACCATCCTTTACACAGTGAGACAGTTTCTAACTTCTCAATTTAAAATAATAATACAACCCTAGCCGGTTTGGCTCAGTGGATAGAACGTCAGCTTGCGGACCAAAGGGTCCCCAGTTCAATTCTGCTCAAGGGCATGTACCTGGGTTGCAGGCTCCTCCTCAGGCCAGAAGCCTGGTCAGGGCTCCTGCAGGAGGCAACCAATCGATGTGTTTCTCTCACATCAATGTTTCTTTCTATCTTCCCCTCTCTCTTCCACTCTCCCTAAAAAAAAAAAAATCAATGGAATAAAATAGTGATACAGTGACTGCCATACAGATGCCTTTAAATGAGGAGAGGGGCAGGGAATGAGAGATAGCAACACATGTCTGAAAGTGGAATTGTTTATTAAATTAAAGGTATTAAAAATGTCAAAGGAGTTGATAGATTTTCCCAAATTCTTTCTCTGAAAATTATACTGGCATAAAGAGCAATGTATAACTGTGTTCATTTCCCTAAATCCATAGATTGATGGAAATGCATGCCATTGTATCTTTCTTAGTATGCATTTTTTGATTAGCAATTATGTTGAATAATTTTTTCGATTGCCAATATGTAGTTTTTAATTTTGTAAGTTACTTATCATTTTCTTTTGCCCACAATTTTCTACCCTGGTATTAGTTATTCACTTACTGAATTTACAAACTCTTGTTATTTAAATATACAAGCTGTCCCAAAAAATGTATACATGCTTTGAATAATGATTAATTTTAATGGGTTAAATCTGAAAAGAAATAAACATTGGAATTAATAATTATTCAAAGTTTATATACATTTTGGGGATCACCCTACATTCTAATTTATGTTGCAAATATTTTTTCCAATTTGTTGTTTTTGCCTTTTAATGTTTTCATAGTGTTTTATGTAGCAAACTGAAATTTTACATTTCATGGTATTTCTTTATTTGACTTTTCCCTTTGGTTTTTGAGGTCTTTAAATCAATTTTTGAAAGTCCAACTGATAATACAAAAGATCTCTAGAAATTAATTGAGAATTTTCATGCATCTCTGCTTATGATACTGATTCTTAAACCATGCTTCCATGGAACACTATTTTTTCCACAATTTTATTTTAGTCAAGGTGTTGTGCCATTAAATATGAATCATATCAGTCTTTCCAACTTTTTAGAAAACTTAATTTAATGGGATATCTTTCAATTCCAAGGTTTCCAAACACATTTTTTAAATATTTGGTGCTGATATTTGCCTTTATTACTATCTTATAAAATCTGGTGTCATATTATATATTCTGTTATTTTAGATTTAATATGTTGATATTAAATGGTGTTGTACAAAGATCACTATTACTTCCAGATGTTCTACCAACTGACAAGTTGAAGGATCTCCAGTGTATGGTATGTGTTTTCTGTAGTTAAAAACTGAGAGGGATATAATATTCACAACACATTAAAATTGGAAAACGAAAGACTAAGAATTCTGATATAACTGCTAATCGCGCTCCCTCCTTTCTTTGATATCCTATGCCTTGATTACAGAGATCACTGAAAAATGTATTCAGTGAATCTCATTGCCACATTCTTGTGAAATTAGAATTTTCTGATGAGCTCAAATAACTTTTCTAAAGGAAAAATGCCTTTTAAACTACAAAAATTATTATTGACATTAGAAGTATAAATGGGACAAGAACACTTCTTTGTTTTTTAATCCTTCCAGAGGCGATCTTTATTGCTGTACTGGGTCCGTGAAGAACATATACAAAGGCACCTCTTAACTGTCACTCACAAATAGAAGCTTTGAAAATATGCACCTATAAAATGCATGCATTTCCTGAACTGGTAGCTGCTTTATTCAACAGACCATTAAAAGCCCATTTAGAGGGCCTCTCACAAGCTCATGTGCACTACCGGTACGACAAGCTGGTGAACCCCGCATGGTAAGAAACAAAACAAAACAATAAGTTGGACCAACATCCACTAAAATTTACAGACAAAGAAAGCTCTCTCCCCAAACCTAAATATCCTCCAACACTAACACTCTTGTAAAGAACAGGTCATGTGACAAAATCGATCCACTTCCAATCTCCCAACCAAAGTCCAACACTCCTCCTGCCCTCCAAGTATCAATCATCAGGAAGGCAAGGCAAATGAACTTTTAATCAATAACAGCTACTGTTTCTTGTACCGGGACTGTTTATGATTTAAAGGGGGGGGGGGAATTAAATTGATCCTGATGTGAACGTTTTCCCTCTTGAAGAGAAAAAAGCAACACCCTGTGTCAAAAACAACCAAAAACAACGGGGAATGTATTTTCACATGTTTTTAAAATATATTAGAAGAAAATAAATTTGAAATTGTTTTTGTCCTCATTAGCTATAGACAAGAGAGTAACTACATAGGATGCTACAGATGATGTCATGTTAAACAAATGCCTTCAGTCTGTGCCTTTGCACCACTGTATTTCCTGGCGTTTATCCATTGCTATAGATCAATAGAGCCAGAAGGAAATTTAGTGAACATCTGTCCAGAGATGGCTGACTTGGGAGCCCTGTCATTGGAACTGTTTAGGCAAGAAGATGAATCAGATGGGAAGTGTAGCGGGAACTCATACAACAGAAGGGCTTTTAGAGCATATTAGTGGGTGAAAACGATTGTATATGGGAGGCTGATATGTAGAACTTGCAATAGTAGGTCTGATCTGGCTAAAGGTACTTGCTCCTTTCCTTATCCATATCCAAAAGGCAAGTCTTGCCTGGAAACTCCAGGTTTTTGCTGGAAAAGTTTGTAAACTCCAGTGTAGGATACCTTGAAGGCCACCTGGGTGTTCTAATTCTTCCCTCAGTGTTCCTTCCATTCCTCTAGGCTCCGTCCATGTACGTCCAACTCGGCACCCCAAATCTTATACTACTGGTAGTCAGGTCTTCCTACATCTTGAGTCTCACTTTAGCCAGGGATAAATCAAACTGGACCCTTTATGAAGCCTGCTGTATTATTTTGGCATGTTTGGGAAAAGCTACCCAGGCTTTTGCCCATTCTTAAAGAATGATGTGATTGGTGGAGGTGAGGTAGGTAGGGAGGATGATAATGGGAGTGCTTTCTTAACTGTTTTCTTTTAGTGTGCTGAAAAGGAACAAATCAATCCTGTCTTGCTTATTTATAAAACTTTAACACCAATGGTGTGGGGAGAATTAATGAGACCAGGCACAAGGAATGTGGAAATTTTCATTTCTAAACTTCTGGCACACAGACATGCATTAATGTCTTGTAGTTTTTCAAGGGCATTGAAGCAATGAGTTTTTGGCCTCTTACAACTTTGGGTGGAGAACTTGCATTTACACCCGATTACTCACCACTGTCACTGGCATCCAGGGGAAGGACCCAGCAAAGAAGGCCACAAATTTGAAGAAGCATGATACTGCACCCTCACATGTACTTGTTAAAGAACATAATGATAACTGTCGACTCTCAGAAGGGAAAGACCATGTGACTTACAGGGTGCACTTAATCTTCATACCACCTCTGTGAAGTGAAAACTTTCTGCACATTACAGATGAGGAAATTGACTCTCCAAAGGATCAAATGACCTATTAAAAGAAGCATAACTCATAATCAAGCGAGCCAAGGTTTAAATTCAGGTCTATGTCTAAATCCCAAGTTCTTCTCATTTTTCTGAGAAATACTTTCCTGGGAAGTGGAGAAGGAAGTTAAATCTATATTAATTGCCATATTAATCATCAGTGTATAATAAAAGGTTTGATGTCCATCAGCCACAGTAACCATGCTGCACATCAGTGTTGTTCTGCTCTGGAATCCACTTATGAATAGCTGATATCCTCAAAACTCCTTGGAGACCTGACCACTGTCATCTCTGCCAGGATAAAATTTACAGGATGGTCACAATAATCACTTGCTACAGTTCCAGAAGGTGTATCCCAGAATGCTTTGCAGACTTGCACCAACTCTCATACTGTAAATATGTGTCCTTTCCACTGTCTTTCTGATGCCATGTTTTTAGCATTTTGTACTTTTTGTTGGTGATTTCATTTGCTTAAAATGGTCCCCAGGCACAGTGTTGAAATGCTGTCTAGAGTTCCTGAGCATAAGAAGGCTGTGATGTACATTATGGGAAAATATGCATGTTAGATAAAATATGCATGTTCCATTCAGGCAGGAGTTGCAATGTTGGCTGTGAGCTCAATGTTAATAAGTCAACAATATATATTAAGGTGTCTTTAGATAGAAACACACATAAAACAAGATTGTTTCCATTAGCTGACAGGTAATGAGGGGAAGACTTCTGTTCTGTCAGTAGCTGGGTCAGTGGGCCAGACACAGAAGTAGCTTCACACTCCTGAGTTCTCCGGACTTGGTTGTCACATTGTTTGGAGACGTTTATGAAGCTGCTTCATCTGCATATTTCAGCATCTGTGAGGTGGAGTTGTAATTTCACCCAACACAGGGGAATGGAGGGGATTACTACACAGCTGTAAGTTAAGGTTTTGAAGAAAGTCTGCTTTTTTAGAATCAAGAGACTATAAAATAACAAGTTTTTTTATTATTAATGTACAGTTGATTCACATTAGTCATGGATCCTGTTTTTACAAATTTGGGTACTTGCTAAGATTCCTTTGTAACTTCTAAATAAATATCTGTGCTGCTTTCGTAGTCGTTCGCAGACATGTACGGAGCAATGAAAATTTGAGTAGCTCTGTGCACTCATTCCCAGCTGAGGTCAGACAAGGCGCTGGGTACTCTGCCTCGTTTCAGTTCTCATGTCATAAATATGTGTCCTTTCCACTGTCTTTCTGATGCCATGTTTTTTGCATTTTGTACTTTTTGTTGGTGATTTCACCTGCTTAAAATGGTCCCAAGCACAGTGCTGAAATGCTGTTTAGAGTTCCTGAGCATAAGGCTGTGATGTACATTATGGAAAAACTAGAGGCCCGGTGCATGAAATTCGTGCATGGGTGCAGTCCCTTGGCCTGGCTGGCGATTGAAGTGCGAGCGTCTGGTGTGGAAGGGCAGGTCCAAGCTGGCCTCTGGGCCCTAAGCAGCACCTGGGCCCCCGAGCGCCATGTGCCACCCTCTGCCTGAGTCATCAGGCCCCCACCCAGCTCCCTCAGTGCCTGGGAGCCGGGTGGCAGCTCGGCCCCTCTGCAGCTATCACTGGTCGCCTTCTGCGGGGCGATCGGGCCCTGCTCACACCTGCCTTGGCCTGGCACCGCCCATTCACCTGTTCCACCATCCTGTCATGGTCCCACTCTTGTCAGGGCTCATCAGGG
Source organism: Myotis davidii (assembly GCF_000327345.1). NCBI lineage: Eukaryota > Metazoa > Chordata > Mammalia > Chiroptera > Vespertilionidae > Myotis > Myotis davidii. Next base: position 391,916 of record NW_006293313.1, on the reverse strand, counting down.
CTGGCAGCGCCCCCACTGCTGCCTCCTGCCAGCACTGCGTCACTGATGCCTGCCATGTTATGCCCTGCCCCCTCGTGGTCAGTGCATGTCACAGCGAGCAAACTCATGGTTGAACTCGCAGTCGAACTCCCATTCAAGGAGACAATTTGCATATTAGACTTTTATTATATAGGATAGGATATGCATGTTAGGTAAGTTTCATTCAGGCAGGAGTTACAATGTTGGCTGTGAGCTCAATGTTAATAAGTCAATAATATATATTAAGGCAGTGGTTCTCAACCTGTGGGTTGCAACTCCTTTGGTAGTCGAATGACCCTTTCACAGGAGTCGCCTAAGACCATCCTGCATATCAGATATTTACATTACGATTCGTAACAGCAGCAACATTACAGTTATGAAGTAGCAACGAAAATAATTGTATGGTTGAGTCACAACATGAGGAACTGTATTTAAAGGGCCAGAAAATTGAAAACCACTATATATTAAGGTGTCTTTAGATAGAAACACACAAATTATGTTTTCATCAGTTGATGAATATGTTGTGCTCAGAGGCTCAAAGGAACCTAACCTTGTATTTCCCCTAAGATCAATAGGTTACGTTTGCTAATTCAGTTTTCCCAGCTACTTAGAAGACATAACTCCTGCAAGTAATTAGAATCAGATGTATTTATTATTGGTTATCCTAATTTTCTCTTAGAAAAATCACTTCCAGGGATAAAGGAGAGTTTATTCATCATTTCATCCAACTCAATTATTTTACATTAGAGAAAATGAGAGTATAGAGTTGTGACTTGATCTTGGTTTCTAAGCAAGAATCAGGCAGAACTTGGATTAGAACCAGGTGTCTCAGCCCTCAAACCCATCCCTAGACCACCAGACCACACTGGTTTTCCTGTGTAAGCATGGGGAAAGGGACTACTTTGGAAGATATAGGTTAGCGGGGCGACATAAAAAAATGGTTTCCCACGTGGCTTGTGCTGTAGCTTCGCGTCCAGGAGTGTTTATTCCTTTAGTGATGTGAAGATAGTAGAGTGCATCTCGCAGGTACCTAAGCTTGAAGAAACAGGTGCTGTGCATTATACTGTGGGCAGAGTTTTGATATGTGGCAAAAGACCTCTGAACAATATCAGGATGGAATGAGAATGACATTTATAGGAAAAAAATTTCTTTTAAAATCTTCACTGTGATCCTAGGCATCTTTTGTTTGAGATTAAGCTAACCAATCTTGGAAGCAGCTAATAAAGCTTTGTTCTTTGATACGTTTTCCTCTGTATTCTTGAGGAGCAAGCAGAAGTCATTTTAAATTGAGGCAAGAGAGATTTGGGTAACACGTAAGCCAAACTAGGGGGCTATGAGAAAGATGAGCACAGGGAGTGACATCCTAGAGATCTTGGAGAAACATAGAAGTGACTGCTTATCTTGAATGATGTCATTAAATTCAGTGAACACTTGAGGATCTACTGAGTGCTAAGCATTTTGCTTTGTGCTCTAATGTTCATCTCTTGAGGTCTCTGTTATGATAAAACCATTATAATCCCCAAGTTTATTTTCATTGCCAATCAGTTTGTCCATGATGCAATAACAACAATAAATAAGTATAATCTATTCAAAATCATAGTCTGTTTTTTAATATAATGGCTTATGTTTTAAATTACATTTTCCAATTATGGTTGACATTCAATACTATGTTGTATTAGTTTCAGGTGTACAGCATACTGGTTAGACAGTCATATACTTTAGAAAGCAATCCCTCAATAAGTCCAGTAAACACCTGGCACCATACATAATTTTTTGCAATATTATTGACTATATTCCCTCTGCTGTACTTTTACATCCCCAAGACTATTTTGTAATTACAAATTTTTGCTTCTTAATCCCTTCACTTTTTTTCACCCAGTTCCCCAAACTCCCTCCCCTCTGTCCAACATCAGTCTGTTCTTTGCATCTAAAATCACAGCCTATTTTGTCTCTAATCTTTTTCTTGGCACCTTTCCTCCCCCACCCCCCCACTCAGTATATACTTAAAAATATCTTTCCTAGAAATACAAAGAGCCAAAAAATTCCAAGTGGCTTCTCAGTATAGAAAGTTAGTGTCTGAAGGTAAGAGCCTGCAGTCCAGCTCCTTGGGCCAGGTCTGGAGCCAGATCAACTTGATGTGTCTCTTGGCACATGGAGACTTCTGTTTATTGCCCCAGGGCAATCATTAAGTAATGTAGCTATAAGTGGAAGGCAAAAGTAACCCAATCTGTAAGTGCGCAGAAAAAGTGTGGGGTAAAGTTAGAGCAGAAGCTTGCATTATTTTATCATCAAGTTTTCTTCTAGTCAAGTACAATTTGTCAGACAGCATTAACTACCAAATGCCACTGGCATCACTTTGTCAGCAGATTTCAATCTTCTGCGGAAAAAAAACAAACAGAGAGAAGGAGAAAATTATCAATGAGCACTTCCTATGTGTCACATACTGCTCTGGACTCTTCTATATGTTATCTTATTTAACTGTCATAGAAAACAGTCCAGGTAAATGTTTTAATCTAAATTTTATAGGTAAAGAAATGAAAACAAAGAGATGATGTAATTTTTCTAAGGTCAATAAGTAATGGAGCCAGTGTTCATATTCAAGGATTGATCCAATTACCATCCTCTTCTCATTCTATCACATGGCCTGCCCTTGTTTATCAGAGTTTTCTATGTAAGGCATGGAGATCCCAGGCTTTTTTCTCACTGTGTCATTCACAGACCATGTGTGTCAGAATCACCTGGAATAGTTATTAATGAGGCAAATTTCTGGACTCCATCCCTGCACAATGGGTCAGAATTTCAGTGAATAAGGTCCCAGAATCTGCTTTGTTAACAAGCTTCCCAAGCAATTTTTATGTACTTTGACATTTGAGAGACAATGGTTTACATACTCATACACATCCAAAGGGGTGGAGTAATAAAGAATAGCACAAAACCTGCACCAAAGATACCAATGTTCATGGCAGGTGCTGTCAGTGCCCTGCTCATATCCCTGGGGCCTCACCAGTATCAATGAATACAGCCAGCTTCAACTGTGTCTGTGTGCCTTGCCCTTGGGGATTTCTTCCAAGCCTCAGGTGGGGTTCAGCTTGTATACATGGTAGACCAGAGGTACCATGGAATTAACTACTACCCAACTCCATCCCCTCTGCCACAGTTCCTACCCAATGATTGGGCAGAGCGAGTGTCTAAATCCTCCAGCTTGCTGACTCTTTGGATAGATGATTCTGAGGCCTGTGTTCTGTACTGTTTTTCCAGAAATCTGCCATGAGATTAAGTTCCAGTCTTCCGTGGTGATAGCTGGATTTATATATCACTCTTTTTTGCAGTATTCTCTTTCTTGTCTTACTCTCCCACTTTTTTTTTTTACCAATATTTCCTGCTTGCCTTTTTATTTTCACTTGAACCCTGGTATCTGGGTCTGCTTCTGGGGAACACCAAACCAGACATTTAACTAAAAACCCAATGGTAGCATTTATCTCTGTCTGTTAGACCATGATGTTTCTCTCCCACGACTTCATTAAGAGAGCTATTCATCTCTGAACTAATTTCTACTATTCTGTGCAGGTGCATATTTAGAAAGTACAAGCCAAACTGTGGAAGTTGCTCTCTGGCCTCTCTTTAGCCTCTCAGATTCAGCCATCCTTCATTTTAAAGTAAAGAGTATGAACTCAGTTGGATGTGGGTTCGAATTCTAACTCTTCTGTTTACTAGAGTGATCTTGGCAAATTTCTCAGCATTTTTAGGCTTCCATGTCCTCTTTTATAAAAATATAGGCATAACCAATGGACATAAGACACTGGGGGATGGGGGAGGCTAGGGGACTGTCTTGGGCGGGGGGAAAAAATGGACACATATGTAATATCCTTTGTAATAAATAATAAAATTTAAAAAAAAATAAGAATAATACCTACCCTAATACTTGGTGAGAGGATTAAATGAAAGAACAAATGTAAGGATTCTGATAGGTTATCATGAATGTGTGTTTGTTTTTCCCTTCTTCAGGTCTCCTTATTTCCTGAAGGTGTGGTAACCACTTTAGTCCCTGGTCACGTATCTCTCCTTTATTCGAACTTGATGGTTCTTATTGATTATGCCACTCATGTTTCTTGCCATGAAAAATTAACAGCACCTACTGATAGCTAATGTCTAATGTCTGCTCCACACTGTTATAGATTCCTCTATTATAACTGTATCTTAAATTCATTTATCCCTCTATTATTATGCCTTATACATATAGGGTATGTGGTAAATATTTTTATTGATTTGTTAATGCATCATATAATTAGCATCCTCAAGCATAATGATCCATATTTGATCTTAACGTTCCATATCAAGATCGTATTGTTGGCACCAGCCCTCAGCAGTACTAAACTTCTCTGGACCTGGCAGGGGGGGAATGAAAATAAACATCTCATTCTCCCAAGGAGGGCTGGAATTCCAGAAAGTTCAGGAAGTGAAGGGTGTAAAGTTTGGCAAGAGATGCTTTTCAGAGCTTCTTGGCAGATATGAAAGCTGTAGACTGACTGAGTCTTGGCTGGAATCTTTCCCCAAGTATGGTTTTTAGGGGAGGCCAGGGGTTTCAAGAACATGGTGGTCTCTCTGCAAACACTGTCACTTGGCTCCTCCCTACTCACTCCTACAGTGGAATCTGGTCCAATGAATAATTACTTACTTATTTTCCACCCATAATGGCCAGTCCTTGCATTATGTTACTGATACTTCTTACTACATTATTGCTATTACTACATTCTGGAAGGCATCCTTAAAGCTCCCTTTTATGTTGTTTGTCAAAAACACATGTAATATCTTTTCTTTTTCAGTCAGATTTTCTTCTGCTTCCTCTAATAAGTTATTTTTGCAAAATAATTTCTATGACTTCTATTGAAATTTCAAATCCTACTACTTCCTTTTACAAAGTCAGGTCCATTTGCAACTTGCCAACTTTGTTTTATATTCTGTAATTTCTGGAGACACAACCAAACCACAGTCTTCTTTGAATATGTTGGGGGCAATCAAGTATTTAAATTATCACCAATAATAATTATTACCAGTTTTATGAAAGCAACTCTTTGATCCTGCATCCCTTTGTGCCTCCACTTAAAACTCAGCAGACTTTTAAAAATGTTACCTCTTTTCTTCACCATTCCCTTCTTCCTACCTAAAAGTGCTTTTGCCCTTAGAAGTTTCTCCTGCCTGTCATTGAAGTTAACCTTGGAGGGAAGTTAACAATTAGTGATTGTTTTCCTTGGGAGGAAAAAAGTTAATTTTCCATGTGGTCTCAGCCACAGTCATTTCACTTTAATGCTTGTATTGAGCGGTAAAAGCGTCCTTTCGTTGTCAGGACAATACATATTCCTGGTCCCACACGACTTTGGGATCTTCCTGTGACAGAACCACTGCATGTGGTATCTTGTGTGGATTCTGAAGTAGGTAGAAGTAGGCAAGGTAAGAGGACTTCTTGAGGTTCCCCTAAGTTGTACATGAACCACTCCGAGGTAACAAAGGATAATATTTTGCTTAAAGATCCAGGGAGCTTTTGATGGGGGTTGTAGGACCCAGCCATCGATTTGGCACCCAGCACAACCACAGAGGTTGAGTAATATGAATAGTAGGGCTCTGAAAGAGATGGGCCTGGTTTTAATATCACACTCTGGTCTTACAGTCCAGCAAAGTGCAATAAGTGGAGGCTCAGGAAAATATACTACAATCTGGGGAACATATGAAGAATGATCAGGGAGTGATTTATAAAGCTCTTCTTGGCAATGATAAAAGTGTTGGGTGAAGAGCAATATAGAGAGGGAATATATCTTGTCCTATTGTGGTCTGTAATTATGTTCTTCTCTTGCAGATTTTAGATTCCAAACCCAGGTGTCAATTATAGTGACGGCTTCCATGTTCACTTTAGTGAAGTTCCAGACCTTCCCTAAGTCACTTAATTCTAGAAGTTGTCTAGGCCAAAGAGTCTTGCTTGCCTAAATGACGCTTGCTCTACTTTTCCACCCTATAATTGTAAAGGCGTTAACATTCCCATCCAACTGCAGCTAAGATATTATTCAGCCACATTGTCTTGGAAACATTCTTCATAAACCTACTAATGATGCATTCCTAAGAAACAAAACTCTAGGGAAGATGAGGTGCACATTCCCTAAATCTTAAACTCCACATCTGTGGTCATGAGAAGAACAACATCTGTATGTCACTCTATTTTTTAAACTCAATCTCAGGGACAAATCGGGGTATTTTTCATTTACAGAAGAAGCAATTTATAAAAATTAACTCTCCCTGCCCTTATAAATAATAGCTTAGAAAAGGTGCAACGGATTTGAAAAGCCACAACCAAACTATCAAGTCTATTAAAAAGATTAGATTTCCTGATCTTAGGGAAAATGGAATTAATGATCATTCCTCCCATTTTATAAGCTTTCTGGCCATTTAACTCATTAAAAGAAAAGTCATGTGTGTGTGTTGTAATTTGGTGCATTTTCTCAAGTAATTTGGTACAATGATTAGATCCAAAAGGAAGGGAAATGGGCACAATTCCCCTAAGAGAGCTTCTGTTTCTTTGTAGAAATACATGTTTATTTATAAATGTCCCGAGGCTGGGTTGGGTGAAAGCTGTGGCTGTCTTAGACTCTTATTCTCGGTCCCATGAACTAGCCCCTTCCCAGCAGACTTTGGCCTTCCTCATGTGGTGCTGCTTGAGATGCCCTCAAAGAGCCACATCCCATCATCAGAACAGTTCTCAGTCCCAGACTCAGCTAGCCACTGATCATCATCACATTGAAGAATAGGGGGTGTTGTCAATCACTTTGGAGGAAAACCATGTGAGAAAATGTTCCGGTTTAAAGAGACTACAGTACAGAGAGGGATTGAAGAGGGGCTGTTCCTCCTCTACCTCTGTGGTTCATTTGAGAATTAAATAAGATAGGCTCAGGAAAATGCCCAGCACATGGTAACTTCTCAGCAGATGCCGGTTCCTTACTTTCCCTCAGAGGTTTGGAGTCTTAGCCAAGAGGTGCCAATGACACATGATGTTCAATGTTATTATTTAAACCAAACTTCAGGTGACAATAGCATTTAAATGTAAAACAATTTTAAAATATTTTTTGGTCTGGTTATAAAATAAATAGCATGTTTAGTATATAATGTTTGGAGAATCCAGGAAGGTGTGAAAAGGTACACTGATATCACCAGAGACCCTGTAGTTCACATGTTGTATAGGCTTTTGTTGTCTTTTTTTATCTCCTTTTCTTTTTTTTCTTTTTTTTATAAATTAATGTTACAGTGTTCTAAATCCTGGCCTTTATTCTTACCAAAATATCTTAAATATTTTCAAGTATTTAAACATTCTTATTTTTAACAGTTGAATAGCCTACCATTTTGTGACTATATTATTCATTTACCTAATCTTCAATTTTTAAATATTTAGGTTATTCCCAGTTTTTCACAACTATAAATAGTAATCTGATTACAAACTATTATTCATAAAGCATTGCTGATTAATTAGAATAAATTTTTAGAAGTGGCACGTTGGAGTTAAAGGCTATATATACTTTCAAGAGTTTAATATATGTAGGTAAAATTATTTGTACATATGTGTATATGTGCTTATTTATGCTTAAGATTTCTAAAATGTTGTACCAATTCATATTCCTACCTGCAGCTTGTACATATGCTCATTTCCCAAGAGGAGAACATTGCAAAGTCAAATAAACAAAAATTAGAGAGCATACAATCCAGAGAATAAAAAGCTGTAATGTAAATCAGTTTTCTTTTCCTACCACATATTTGAATGACCGAGGAGAATGCTGAAGGAAGGGAGGTTAAAAAGACATTTTCTGCACATATCAAATTTTGCACAAATTCTTGAGAGGGAAAAAATAAACAATGTGTTGAAGGGTTTGTGCCTTAAGAAAGCTGGCAAAATGTAATGGCACAGGACATAATATGTGATTCTATGCATGCCGTCACGTAGCCGCTTCCCGCCCTTTGCCCACAGAAAATGACAGGACTTGGACAGCTTACAACTGTGGATATATGGCAGTGATGTTCCCCACATGGCTGAAGGGAAATGGCTCAGACATGTGCATTCCTGAGGCCAGCTGAGTGGTGCGGTTGTGCTGAATTCCTGTAAGCCTGAACCAAGGTAGCCACGGGGGTGGTGCTGCCTAAGGTTAATTTGGAATTGTTCTTCTCCAGGATATAGTGAGCACAAGTAGTTTTTAGAAGGAAATTCGTTTCCAGGCACATTGGCCATCTTTCTATGTGGGCTGTCACATCATCTTCCTTCAAATAGTATTTCTTCAAAGTATTGAAAAGATATATATTAGCTGTGTTTTTACAAAACATTTAAACAAAGAAGAATACAAAATTTCCCATAAGCTTACCACCTAGAAATAGGGTAGCATTGTTTCCTTATGGTGTATTTAGTATTTCCAATTTTAAATGTCCTTTTGTATTTTACATAATTATATCCATATCATATACACAGTTTAATGACTTTTTCACTTAAATACAATATTATGAATATTTTTACATTATAAAACATTCTTTAGAAACTTATGTCTAATATTCATTGTATCGAGCTAAATTATTAAAATTTCTCCCATTATTGAACATTAAATTTGCTTTCATTATTTTGCTGATATGAGTAACAATGATGAACATCTAACAGAAATCTTTGCTGCATTTCTTTTTTAAGTTTTTTAATTTTTTATTGATTAAGGTATTACATATGTGTCCTTATCCTCCCATTGCCTTCACATACACACCCCACCCCCGCTCATGCCCTCACCCCCTGGTTTCTGTGTCCATCGGTTATGCATGCATACAAGTAAGTCTTTGCTGCATTTCTGACCATTTCTTTAAGCTATTTTTTTCTAGAAATCTGTTATTTCTGAGAAAAGGAAACTTGATGGCTAAAGCTGAAGCCAAAAGCATATTTTTCTTTTACTCCCTTTACTTTCAGCCTGGGTGTTATAGGGTCATCATTTAGTTATGGATTTTAGTTGTTGTTGTTGTTGTTTTAAAATAATGGACGTGTTGTCAGTGAACTCCCAACTTCTAGAAGATTTTTTCAGCTCAGCTCTCTCATCCTGACTGGTCATTACGTCAATTCCCCACCCCCATTTGCCACACCTAAAATGTTCTCCATGGACTGGGCTTCTTTCAGTGCAGATATCTCTCTGACCCTCACGTTTTTTCCAACTATCCCAATGCATCCTGCTTGGATGTTGAGGCCGCTTCCTGGAATGCAGGGCTTTTGTCCCTCAGATCTCAGATATGATCCCAGCTTGGTTCACCTGCTTGTAATGGAAAACCAGAGGTGTGGTTCCCTAGAGCCTTCATGACTCACGACACTGCTTTCTAATCTCACCCAGCATGAGACTCATACTTATATCACATTCATACCAGTGGGAAGAAAAAAACCTTGAACCATATCCAGAGGGCAGTGATGGGGAAAACCATGGGATTGGTTCAAATTTATGAACTATCACTCTTGAAAATGAAACCAAAGGGAAGCAAAACTCTGTGCACTCAAAGCCTAGATGAAGCAGAGGGGGTTTTACTGAACTGATTTGAAATTCCGTGTTAAGAGACAGAGATTCTATTCCAAAGGTATGACTTTATTCAAGCAGTCTTATCTTCTTATGCCTCCTTCTACCCAACAGAAAACAGAAATTAATATTTTCCACCCCCTCATTATCACAGTGTAATCTGTGGAAACATAAAACTTAATACTCAGTGTTCTGTATTCCTCAGAGAAAAAGGAGTTAACAAATAGCCAATATTCGTAAAACTAGAACTCGGGGAAATCTGGTGTTGTATTTGGCACTGTTGCCTAAATACATGACAATAATGTGTTGGCATAGAAGCTTCTTGATGACATGAGGCATGTCTAGAAGTACCATCTCCTTTAAGATGTGTCCAGCTAGTGTGCATCAAACTCTCTCTGCTGCTCAAAAAATTGGCTTTGCTTCCACGTTCTGCAGTTTCTACTTTTGCTTTAGTTCCCCTGCCAGGGCTACGCAGCGTAATATCTCATTATTATTGAGGTCACGAAGATCAATTATTCATTCCAATAAAGGTAGAAATCTTTGTCTCTAAGCTGAAGCTTGTGTAGTTATAACTAGCATCAATTATGGTCTTTCAGCATGCAGCAAAATGTGCTAAGAACTATAATTTTCACAACCACCCCTTTGAAAAAGGCACAATTCTGCTTATAGTTTTAGGGATGAAGAAATTGAGGCCGAAAAGGATGAGAAATAGGCTAGAGAGCTAAGACTACACTTACCCTATAGAACCTTAGACTTTGGGATTTTTTTAGCATATTTGCAACTTCTACCTCCTGGAAAAAGCCATTTTAGTGTGTAGTTTTTGCTACCCACCTCGCCTAAAAATTTAAAAATCTAGTAAACTTTTCATGAAAAAGGTATTCAGTTTTAGGTTGTTGTTGTTTTCCTTTTCTGTGGGAGAAATTAAACTAGGTTTTTTGGGCTTGACAGCTTGCATTTTGCCTTGTACAGTGTTACTCCCTGTACCACCCTTACCCTGGACATGCCGTTCATGCTGGAGCCGGTGCTTTGGAACTGTAACCTCTCTTTCCATGTTGTACAACTGGTCTCTCTTTCTGTGGATATTTTTTTTATTCACCAGAAGTGTGTTATTTTATATTCCTCAGACCTGAAGAACCAACTCTATCGGGTGAATTTAATTTGTGATTCTGCTGACCACATCAGTATATCTTCCCTCTTTTATTTTTAAAGGGCTAGCATTTCTACTGAAATCTTTCTGTGATGAATCTTTATAGAAAAATAATCTGTGGTTTAATGGGGCTTTAAGAAATGTCCTTAGAAAAGAAACTAGTTGGTATGAAAATAAATCCAAAATATCTATGGATATGATTCATGTGACTTGGGATTTTTTTTCTTTGCTAAGATGTTAAGGCAAAAAAGATTTATATCCCAGTTAAAATTAGTCAAGTATTTTAGAAGTTTGAAGGTTATTTGTTTTATTACAGATGCATCAAAATAACTCATTTCGCCCAGCTGGCATGGCTCGGTGGTTGAGCATCGACCTATGAACCAGGAGGTTAGGGTTTGATTCATGGTGAGGGCACACGCCTGGGTTGCGGGCTCGATCCCCAGTGTGGAGCATGCGGGAGGCAGCCGATCAATGATTCTCTCTCATCATTGATGTTCCCATCTCTCTCCCTCTCCCTTCCTCTCTGAAATCAATAAAAATATATTTGAAAAAAACACATTTCAGTAGAGCTTTGGGATGATACTTAATGGGAAGGCATGCAGAATGTGCATAAGTTTATTTGCTGATGAGTCAGTCAAAGACTAAGAGTTCTCAGGAAATTTCCAGAGACTAATGAAGACCTGAGCCTAAATAGATAGTTACCCTACCTACTTAAGGACATGGACTGAAGGAGCTTGGTGCAGGAATAAGCCAAGTGAGCAATTGTCCAAAATTCTGTGCTGAAAACCAAGACCAGAGTCTTTTTTAACTTTAGCACCATTCTTATGTTTTTCTTTTCATTTTTTAAAATTTTATTTTATCGTTCAGAGTATTACAACTATCCCCCATTTTTCTCCCTTGGTCCCCCTCCACCCAACTTCCACCCCATCCCAGGCTTTCACCTGTCTATTGTCTGTGTCCATGGGCTATGCATGATACTTATCGGTTCCTTTCAGTACTTTAAAAAATGCATAATTCAGCAAATTGCTTTGATCATTCATCCATTTGTTTATGTCATTCAGAGATGGTTGCCACCCCTAATAGAGTGCTCTTTGAACATCAGTGTCAATGGGACTTAACTGAGCAAATTGTTCAAACACAAAAATCCTGGGCCAAAGCCAGAGATCATGAACCACTTAGTTTAGGGAGGTGCCCAGGAATCTTCCTTTAAACAAGCTTTGGGGACATTCTAATGCTGGTGGCCCTTCAAGTACACTTTGAAAAGCACTTCTATAATACACAAGGCATGGGATGAGGCCGCAATGGGTACAGGTGGAAAAGGCCCGTTTTATTTTTCTGTAGATAGCAAATTAAAAAGGAATATAGATTTTATCATTCATGATCAGCAGCAATAATAGCTGTTATATGCTAGGCATCAGGCTAGATTATGTTTATATATCAGTTCTATGAATCCTCACAATATTATCACTCCCATTTTGCAGTTGTAGAGACCGAGGTTCCTAAAGATTAAGGTGTCTAAGGGCAGGAGCCCAGGTTGGCTCAATCCATAGCCCAGCCCTTGTTTCCTATATGTACTCCATCACAACCTCTACATCAATCACAATATAAGACAAGATGTGGTAAGTGGTGTGAGAATGGCACTCCCAAGCTGGTTTCATAGGAATGTTGGAGAAGGAACTTACATTTATTAAGTGCCCACTGGATGCCACAATCTATGTTTCTTAAATGTAATCTCCACCGCCCAGTACAGAGAAAGTATCATTTCATCTTACCTTCAGTTTCTTCACATATAAAGAAGGCATAAAAAAAGGGACTTGCCCACAGGGATCTTAAGTATCTAACTTGGCAGTAAGCACTTAATAAATGTTAGCTTCTGTTCTTTTCACTATCACACTTTATAGTTGAGATATCTGAGGCTTAGGAAAGTTAGGGAACTTTGCAAGATTGTGATTCAACCCTTACCATAGCCTCAGGGAGAGGAGAATCCCTTCGAGCTCTGATAACTAGAGAAAGCTTCCTGGGTGAGACAGCACTAGGTCGGCCTTGCCGGATGGGGAGAGTTTAAGGGCAGAAGTGATGGGAGGACACTCCAATTTTTGCCTGAGTTATTTAACCTCGCTGAAATTATATCTATAATTTAACAAAACTCAAATCTTTCAAGACTTCAACCTTCAGAACTCCTGCCAAAACAAATTCTAGGCAGGTTCAAGAAAAATGTCCCTGGATTCCTTCAAGATCCTCATGTGAAATAGGCAGAGAAAACGTGTGTATTTAGACTAGAAATGAAGACTGGACCACAAGATTGCTGCAGCAGATGGAGCACGGTGTCCTGAAGAGGCAAACCACAGGCATCCTCACAAGCTTGGGTGTTAACATGAGCCTGCAGAGGCCACAGCCCAGTGGATGTGGCCCTGCTTCATGGGGGTGGGGTAGGGTGGGGTGGGGGAAGTGGCTGGATTTCTGCTGCCACAAGCCTTTCTAGGGAAAATTCATACCCTACAAATGTAAATTCTGTACTCTTGGACTTTTCCCTACCAAGTTCAAATCTCTCATCAATGAATTGTTCCTTCAGTGCCAGTCCATCATGGGAGAAAGTCAGAGCCCACGGAAGCCTAAATTTCTCCATCAGTAAAATCTGAGGCCAAAGGAGTGGAAAGGGCTTCCCCAAACTCATGTGACTAGAGTGGGAGGCAGGGCTGGAGGCTGCTGTCATGGCTCCTGGGCCAGTGTCCTTCCCAGCCACAACTCTGCAGAGGTGTGGCAGGCAGAAGGCACCCTAACAGTCCTGCCCTCAAGGGGGCCCCAGAAGAAAAGGGGCTTTAGAAAGTTCCCTTTTCTGTCTCCTTAGAAATCTCATCATATCCTATATCTCTCTTTTAATCTTTCATCCATCTGATAGCCCTTAAATTCAACCAGTTTTGTTTTTTCTTCATGTATTCATTCGATATTTACAAAGCACCTATCACACACCAAGTGCTGCTCTGGTTTTTGTGGAGACAGCAGTGAAGAGAGGACATGACAACCTCCACCTACATTGGGCTTACCTTTTAGGGAGTAGAGACAGTCTATCAACAAGATAAATTTGTTGAAAGTAAAGAGGAAGAGAGGAAGTTAACAGGGTGGTGGGGCCAGGGGAGAGGGAAGAGGATGACATGCAGTTTTGGGTGGGGGAGCCAGTGAAGAGCTCACTGGGAAGAAGACATTTGGGAAGAGGCCACAAAGGTATCTGGGGAAGATTGTCCCAGGCAAAGGCAGCAGCAGAGTGAGGCCTGAGGTGGAGTGTGCTGGGCACACTGGAGGAACAAAGGGCGGAGTGGCCGAGAGGGGTGAGAAAGTCTGTCACTGAGGAGTTTGGGGCAGAACACGTGATGTGCTTTGAGTTTTCACAGGTTCACTTTGATCACTGTGTGGAGATGAGAATGAAGGGGACAGGGGTAACAGCAGGAGGCCAGTCAGGGAGTCGTTGTGATTACCCAGAATTGTGGAATGGTATTTACTGGTATTCTTGAGGACTTCTCGATGTTAATGATTGTATCACATGCATGAAACACACCCTCCTATGTATTTCCGCTGCTGAGTGTCCTTGCTAATTCTGAACAGTGACAGCTCTGACATAAAGAACGTCAGGTAAAACTGAGTTGACGGACTTGCAAATACTTCATACTGGTTCTCTCAACACCCCTCATTCCCCTCCTCACGCGTCTTCCTATACTTCAGAGGCTGAAAAAATGGAAACTAGAATGATATTTTCCAGACTTCCTCCTTACAGCTACAGTTTCCAAGGGGATTTGAGTTCCAAGGCTTGGAGGCAGAAATGAGCAAGGGGAAGTGGTGGGCAAGTAGAGAAAAATTGACTCTTCTAAAGAGCAGGGAGGCCATGGGTTCTTTGGGGCGAGCTGTATGTCACATGTGTCAAGTGCTAACCTGTAAGACAATGGCAAAGAGGCCTGTCCCCAAATATTATTTCTTTTGGATGCACTGTACTTAGCTAATAATCTCAAGCTTGGTTCCTTGGCCCTTCCAGAAAATTCTGTAAGCTTTGAATATACTGTAATTAATACTATCTGATGGAATGAGCCAAGATGGTTGCAAAGATGGGGGAGCCATCTTATCTTAGTTTTAGGCTTCAGTAAGGAGGAAGAATGAAAAAAAATTTCATCAGTTCTACCCCAATTCTGGAAATTCCTCACCAAAAAAAAGTTATTTATATCATTAGTTCACATTAGGCCCCCAGCATGGCCACACTCAGTTTCAAAGAAAGCTGGGACATCTAGCAGGCCACATATCCATCTCAATAATGAAGGATTTGTGTTAGTAAAGACGAGGAGAATGGATATTGGGTAGTCAACTTGCAGTCCCTGCCACAAAGAGAATGTATTAGTTCCTGATACATATAGTTAAATGGCTTTTCAGAAATGTTTAGACTCTCATCATTATAGAAAATGAGAACTATAACATGGGATAAAATTAAACATACATGTCCAGTTGTTTAACTGAAGCCATAAAATTATCTATTTGTATCAAAATTTTTAACTATGATTTGAGTGCCTAAAATATGCGAGCCTCTGTTCTAGAAACTAGAAAGAAAGCATTGAACAAAATATGCCCAAGTCCTTGTTTCCAAGATGACCTGGTTGCAAAATGTGTCACAGGAGGGACTGTGTTGTCTTTTATATGTGTTATCTTTTATCTTTTCTAGGGTTGGCCCATTCAATATGGGTGATTGTTGACCAAAAATCATGATTTGGGTTTTGGGATGGTTGATCTGAAGCATTCCTTTTGACAGAAACTGTTTGAATGTAGAGTCTGTAGTCTGCAAAGGGCACTGATAATTTGTGACAATAAAATTACGTTGCTAGTATATGTTAGCACAGCCGTGGGCAAACTACGGCCTGCGGGCCTGATCCGGCCTGTTTGAAATGAATAAAACTAAAAAAAAAAAGGACCGTACCCTTTTATGTAATGATGTTTACTTTGAATTTATATTAGTTCACACAAACACTCCATCCATGCTTTTGTTCCAGCGGAGGAAGCGGGGTGGAGGTGCATGTAGAGGAAGGGGCCAGGGTCTCTGAAAGCAAAAAAAAGGAGTGCTTTGAGGGAGCTGTGAGGGATGCATTTTGATGTAGAGCGAGTGAGAGGGTAGCAGTGGCAGGAGATGAAACATGGTGAGGAGTGAGCTCAATCATGACACTGTAGAAAAGAGTTGCAATTTTATCATGTTGGTAATGAGAATCATTAAAAACTGTGGAGCAGGGACCCAGTGTTATTAAAGTAAAGGAATAGAGACAAAGCTATTAGCATGTGCCTGGTACCTAGTAAGCACATATTAAAATGTCAACTATAATGATAATTATTATTATTCTTTGATTACAAGCATCACTCTGGCAGCAGTGTGGAGGATGGGCAGAGGAGGACAAGATTACTGTAGAGGATGTGGACAGTTGGCAATGGTTGTGAAAAGAAGAAGGTATAGAAAAGTGATATTCAGGCAGAGAACCACGAGGCTTACTGAGAGATAAGGTCGAAAGAAGAGTCTGGATTCCAACATGGGTGCCTGGATGTGGGGCCATTCACTAATAAACATGTGGGCAAAGGAATCCATCTGTAGGGAAGATGAGGTGTCTTGAGGACATCCAGGTCATCATGTCCTCATATGTCCCAATCTTCTATTTTAACCTAAAACACCAATGTCATGCCATTCCAGTGGGCCTGCTGGACTCTCAACAATATAGGGAACCAGGCCACTGGTCGCCTCCGTCTTTTCTTGCAGACTAAGCATTATTTCTTACTGTCGTTGAAACCTCTCAGCAAATGAACTAGAGCAGCATACAGTTCCTCATGTTGTGGTGACCCCCAACCATAAAATTATTTTCGTTGCTACTTCATAACCGTAATTTTGCTACTGTTATGAATCGTCATGTAAATATCTGATATGCAGGATGTATTTTCATTGTTACAAATTAAACATAATGAAAGCATAGTGATTAATCACAAAAACAATATGTAATTATATATGTGTTTTCCGATGGTCTTAGGCGACCCCTGTGAAAGGGCCTTTCGACCCCCAAAGGGGTCGCAATCCACACGTTGAGAACCGCTGGACTAGAGGAAGAAAGACATTTGCTTGGGTTCCTTTAAAGGATGGTTGTCAGTGAAGTTTGTGATTTCATGTCTCCTCTGCTACTGTCAGGAATGGCAAGTGAGAGCATGGAAGAGCAGTGCCGGCTCTTCTGCATCTCAGTGGTGGAAAGCAAGCTGGCCTTAAGGAGTTTCCATGCCCACCTGAACCTTTAGACTTAGAGTAAGAGATGAGGAAGGAGCCAAGTGCTCAAGGACAACCTGTCTGTGTGACTAACTCAGAGAAGTTGTCTGACATGAGCAGCTTCTTTGAGGAATAAAATCCTGATCCTCTACCTCCCTCACTGAAACACAGGATTTATACAGACATAAGTTAGGCATTTTGTAAAAGCAGCAGGGGTTGGAGGGTGTTCGAAGTTAAATGTACATTATTAAATTCTGTTTTACTTGCAGCCCCTTTGTTTTTAGGCCCAGCATAATTGCTTTCAGACCGAGAGCTTGCTGAGCTGGTTATTTTGTTTGGTTCTGCAACATGACCTGTTCTTTGAGCCTCAACTTCAGGCTCAGGGGTAACAGCGCCTTACTTCCTATCGTACCCGAGAGAGTGGGAAGGGGAGCCCATACCAAGGAGAAGGGAGGTGAATGTTTTGGTACCTCTCTGACTCTGTCCTTCACTCACCCGGGATACT
>NW_006293313.1:362300-374388 GCF_000327345.1 Myotis davidii | reverse complement strand
TAAAACTAAAAAAAAAAAAAAAGACCGTACCCTTTTATGTAATGATGTTTACTTTGAATTTATATTAGTTCACACAAACACTCCATCCATGCTTTTGTTCCAGCCCTCCGGTCCAGTTTAAGAACCCATTGTGGCCCTCGAGTGAAAAAGTTTGCCCACCCCTGGTCTAGTGAGTCTGGTCTGGATTGGAATCTCATTTCCGCTCTCATTGGGAGCTCCAGTTAACTTGAACCCTCTGAGCCTTCGGTATCCTCATGTGTAAATTGGGCCTCATAGTAAGATCTATCTCATTAGATTGTTGTAAGATTGAATAATACAACACGATGCACATAGAAGTCGCAGTGCACTGCCTGGTATTTGTAATTGGTAGAGCAGGCTGTAAATGGTGCAGATGGCAAGATAGCTGTGCAGTTCAGAGTGCATCCACGCCAAGCTATACAAGTTTGCAATATTAAATAACTGTCATAACCAAAGACTTTTAACTGGAGCCAATATTCTAAACAAAGCAATGACTTTAGCCATCTATAGTCTTTTTGTGAGGAGAGAAACAAAACATAATTATTTTTATAATAGTTCCCAATAATTACTTTTAAAATAATTAAAATCTGATGTTTTCATTAGGCATATCCATTCATTTTGGGGTCTTGTCTTTAGCAGTAACAAAGTTTGCAACAACAACAACCAAAAAAACAGAAAACATTAACCACTGCCTCTATCTTTCTAGAACCCTCCTGCTCATGGGTTAATTCCTCTTTGTTCTCTGACGATTTTACCTGTAAAAATTTTAGGACTTAACACAGGAGGTTTAGTTACCTTTTTTTATTATTCACTTATCTTTATTCTCATGTTATAATGCTAGAAGAATTTTAACCACCCCAAACACCACCTATAACCATGTAAATGTAATTTGCAAGAAAACTCCTGACAGGTCCCTTTGGGCCTGTTTGATACAAGTTTAGTAACAGAATGCATTTTAAGTGAGTCTATATTTCTGGTTAAAATTTTGCATTTGCTCTGTGTTTTATAGAATGTGTTTGCTCTCTCCCAGGGCCCGGACTTCATCCCCCATGTTTCCTCTGGGTTGCAGGTCTGTAATGGCCCAGTGATTTTGATGATTTCCCAAAGCCCTTGTCCTGGAACACATGATCTGGAAAGACTAAAGAAGGACAAAGACAGGAGAAGAATGCCTTGAGAGCACTGATGTTTTCAGTGCTAAGCCTGTGAGGAATTGGGAGCAGCAGTACCCAGAGAGTTTAGCAAACCTGGAAAGAAATAGAAATTAAATAACTCATCTGATGAGCAAATGATGTTCTTAAGATGAACATCTTAAATGATGTTCTTAATGATGTTCCTGTCGCACACAGGAAAGACTCCAGTCTCTTCCCTTTCCAGTTTATCTTTCACTCCCCCATTAGATATGTCCTTCTAAAATATAGACATGGTCAGATCACAGCTCTACATAAAACCCTTTAGATTTTGTAATGTAGGCATTAGCTTGGCACACAAGCCCTAATGCTGAGCCTTTCCAGCCTTATCTACCCTCATGTTTCAACCACACTGAACTTTTCCCCCAGTTCACCACAATGTGCTCTCTCCCATGTCTCTGTACTGGCTGTTTCCTTTGCCTGGTGAAATCCCACCCATTTTGTCAGAGCCTGGCTTAAATACAGTCTCCAAATGGAAGGCTTCTGGATGCTTAAAGCTGACATAGTCATGTTCTTCTGTGTTTCTGCACACTTTGTAACAGGTCTCTGTATACCACTGTATGCATTCATATGTAATTCTTTTTTGGTACGTCCCTTTCCTCTGTTGATCCCCGAGAAGGAATATATCTTCTGAGAATTGGGCCCCCAAATCATAACCAGAGTCTATCGGCCATTGCTAAGAGAGTCCTCTCATGCAGGCTGCATTTCAGGGAAAGTCATAGGCTAAGCTGTCAGCCTGTGCACTGAGATCCTATTGGCCGACCCCACCCTTATAAAGGAGTTCCTGGAATCATCTTTCAGTCAGTGGGCTGAGACCTGCCCTGTCCAATCAGAACTGCACAGCTATATCCTTATTTGCATATTTACTGACCAATCCGAATCCTTAAGGACCAATGAGAATGCTAAAAGCCAGCTAATCAGGAGAGTACAATTTGGACCAATCAAACTGTGTGAATTTGGAGTCCCCATTTGCATATAAATAAACCAATTGGGGACCAAGGCAAGTACTCTTTCTATATAAGTCAGTCATCCCTTTGTCTTGCGGGGGAAGGAGAGGGTGTACTTTCAGTTTCCAATTTCTGTTTGTTTACCGGAATAGCCTCTCCTTTCTATAACCCTCAGATTGGGGATTCTTATTGACATTGGATTGGTAACAGCAACCTTTACTTGACACTCCTGTTGTACAGTAATAGCCTCAAAAGGTAGGAAACATATTTTATACATTTCATTTACTCCAGTGTCTCAAAAATAGTGAATGAATTTTTAAAAATGAACAAACAAAACAACCCAGCACAAGAGTCCAATAATAGTTCCTAGAGAAGATGGGATATTAACGAGGAATGAACCTTTTTTCCACATTATCTGGACTATTCTACGGACTGAGCTATTTTGTAGAGGGTTTGCTGGGAACAGATAACAACAGATCCCCAGGGGAAGAACTTCTGTGCAAAGAAATGTAGGAGCCCCTTAATAGATGAAAGAGACCTTCCAAGTTGCTAATTTTTGACATCATGAAAGTTTATTAAAGAGAAAACAGAATCCCAAGTTATCCTCAATGAGAGTGGAGAGGAACTGTGTGGGAGAAAATGGCACAGAGATTCCTTTGCAGAAAAAAATCACAGCTGTGTGGGCCGGGAAATTCTTCCACTTAGGAGTCATCTGCTCTGGAATGTGTGAGGGGAAATAGTCTCAGTAGGCTCTTGACTCAGCAAGGCCTGGAATTGATGTTCAGGGCTGTTCCGCAAGGTCTTGGGGCATTTAGATTCACAGCAGTCTGAGCCCAGTTGCACACGCCAGCGGGTATCAGTACAAGCCTTAAATCAGAACCACCCGTTACACCCTCTCCCCTCTCCCTGGCTCTGAGTCCTCCCCCCAGCCTCCCTCCTCCCCTGCAGGCTCATTAAGGCCTTTCCCAGTGCAGAGACACAGCATTTTGGGGACTGGTGGAGTGTTTGATATTTTCCACTCTGCGTGTCAAGGGCATTTACAGTCGGCGTCAGAATGTTATGTCGGTCTGAGGAGGCACTTTGAAGTGTTTGTGGTAGAGGCCACATGTGCAGGCAAGATGTGCCTCCTCCCCATCCCAGAGGTTCCTGCTCAGTCTTTCCCAGCATCATGTGACAATGAACAACACGGCTTAACCCTTTACTTCTCAGTGTAGCTGCTTATGATTATTAGTCTTATTATTACCATTTGAAAAGGCACTTCCTCCTCCATTTCAGTTTTCGAGATGGTCTGGAGGCTTCTCTTCTTTGCCTTCTGCTCACCCCTTATTGGCACCATTTTGTGTCTGTTTTTGCTACCACTCTGCATGTAGAAATGTATTTCCAAAGAGTATGTGCAGAGCAGAGGCATACGTGGTAAACTGCCTAGATGGTCAAAGCCATAGGGTCGTTGACACTCATAAGAACCCCTAGCCAAGTCAGGGATGCCTGCCTCCATCAGCAGGGTGCCCTTGATAGAGTCATTGGTGTTTTCATTTTACTAGATGATAATTCACAGGTGGCCCTGAAAAAGCCTCTTAGCCTCTTCCAAAAAAGTCTGGAGACTTGAAACCCTGAAGAAAAAAAAAATATATGAGACTTCAGAGGAAATATTATCAGCTGACCTAAGTGTCTTACTTAGCTATGTGGTTTGGCTCATGCAACAGAGTAGGGCTGAGATTGATGACTTGCAAAGCTTTTTCAACTCGGAGGTTCAGCAATGCTCAGCTCTTAGCTAGCCTGGGAAGGTCTTGGACTTGGCAAGATGGGCTGGGTGGAGTCAGAGGGCTCCTCTCAGATATAATGGGCGTCAGTGTCTCTTGGGATCAGTTTGTATTCACAAAGCACTTGGCAATGCAGTGGGAACAAAAGGATTTTTAGTGGACATAAGTCATTTCAGGCACTCCAATATTGAGACCTTTTGGCAAAGGTACTGTGGGCCCTACTCCATCACCTAGAAGGGTCTCTGGAGATATATATTATAAATGAAATTATCCCCTGAAATGATAACCATGCTTCTTCATTTTAATTTATGCACCTAAAGAAAGGAAAAGACCTGCCTTAGTACGAGACTATTAAATACTATTAATAGTACAATATGTCAGACAATGTGCTAGGCAAAGTAAAGCCTTATCTCATTTATGGCTCATAATAATCCTAAGAGGTAAGTATTATTATCTACATCTGAAACTCAGAGAAGTTAATAATGTGTGCAAGGTCATATTAGAGAATAGATCTGGAACACAGACCCCAAACATCCTGATTCTAATTAATATCTGTGTTACTAACCTCAGTAGCACAATCCTGCCTATTCAAGTCAGAGTCATTGACCTTTTGATCTCCTAAGACAACTCCTGGGATGCTGCCTGCCTTTAACCCACATTTTCCCTAGCTCTGTGTCAGGAAGTGCTTCATAAATACCTCCTGAATGAAGGAATGAGTAAATGGCATGTCACAAGCCTGGGAAGGCCTAAGGCCACATCTCGATGTCTGCAATGAAAGCCTACCCTGGGCCACCCCCAACACAAACAGGACATTTTCCCAAAGCAGCCAGGGAATTCAAAGCCTTTGGAGCCAGAGATCCATGTTTGCCTGTCCAGAAATCCCTCTCAGTCAAAACTCACAGGCTCCCTACACCGCCTTCTTCCGATGGCACAGACTCTAAGCCTTACTGGCCTGCCAACAACCAGGCAGAAAGAAAGCAGATTGAAGAGGAGAGCAGTGACTTCCAAGTTAGAATAACTTTCCTCTTTGTATTTGCTGTGCATGGGGGGCAAGGCCTTTCCTTATAAATAAGGCGTTTGAACTCCTGTGAAGAGTCTTACCAAGTTAGAAGAATAAAGTGACCAAAAGGAGGGAGTTAACAGTGTTTTGTTGCAAAGATGTCTTATCTTGTAAGTTGTTCCCAGGAGGGCCACTAGCGTGGGATCAGGAGAGGGGTATGCCATGTTTTGTTTTGTTTTGTTTTGAATATCGGTTGAAATGAAAAACCGTTCTGGTCACTGTGTCCTAGAAATAAAATGTTTGATGTGGAATAGTGTTCAAGACATGTGACCCCTAAAAAGCCCTTTTGGCCCAATGCTTGAACCATGTTTTCAGTCAAGAATTGCTACCTCAAGTCCCCTCTGTGCCTTTGGCTGTGAAGACCCCAACCAATCATTTCCTTATAAGGCTTCTCTGTTTGCATGGCTCTCTCTGCTTAACAGAGGTAATTTATTTTGCCTCCAGTGTACCAGAAAGAAAGAGATATGTGTTTCTGTTGCTGAATGGATTCATCCAAGTATTTTTATTTGTTTTAGAGCTGAGTTGGCAGCTGATTCTCGCAAGAGAGGCGATTGGCAGCTAAAACACTTTTAAATTAGGTATTTGTCATGATTCAGCCTACTCATAAACCTACAAAAAAAACCCAAAACTTAAAGGTCAAAGCTAACAACACTAAGATTTGCTGGTTTCTTAAATTAATAAAGTCAGTTGGTGGTCCTTTGCCTACTAGTCTGTATCACTACCAAGATATTTAACTTTGCCTTTATTCTTTTATTGTCCTTCATTTTCCTCAATGCTTTTCCATTTTATGTCTTCTCCTTTTTCCTCTTGCTTCATATTTTCCCTTACTCATTGACTCAGGTCTTTCACTCTTTATATCCCCTGATTTTTTTTTTCTCAATTAACATTGTATGCAGATTGGGAGTAGGGTGGGAGACTTGTGGGAGGTAATGCACTTTGTGAAAGATCCTTCTTGACAACTCTC
Source organism: Myotis davidii (assembly GCF_000327345.1). NCBI lineage: Eukaryota > Metazoa > Chordata > Mammalia > Chiroptera > Vespertilionidae > Myotis > Myotis davidii. The sequence goes on along the minus strand of NW_006293313.1, from coordinate 368,452 downwards.
AGTTCACTTTGCAGAAAACTCCCAGCAGCTTCCACCTGAGCACCCGCCCCTCCCTTTCTAGTTCTTTCCTTCTTTATCTCATCTTCATTGTTTTTCTCCTTTTTCCACTCTTTCTTCCTCTTTAATTTCCTCTGTTTCCTTTACAGAGGAAATAAAAATAGCTAGAACTAATGGAGCACTGAATCAATGCTAAATATAATATTGAGCCTTTTAAATGATGTCATTTGATTATAACTGGAATCGTAAAAGTAAGCGGTTCTCTTAAAGTGTATGGCTGAAGGGTCAAATGCCTTGGCCGAGGCAATGGCAGGTTCCACCCCTTCTGCTGCTTTCCGTGCTGTCTTTCCAGATCAGCCTCCATTCTCAACTCTCCCCACCGCAAGCCCCAAGGTTTGTTTTGCTTATTATTACGTATCAGATCTGCAAATATATTTAACGTTGCTTTATTGTTTTAAGAATGGCTGTGCTTTTAAATGTACATACACAAAAAAATCTATCATTGCTAAGTTTCAAGTGTGACTTCAAAGCCTATCTTGATTAGAAGTGCATTTATTATTTTCTTTTGTTTTTAGTTTGTAACTCTGAGACACTAAAGAAATGCATTTTGGAAATGTTCTTATTTCTCATGTTTACTAACATATCTTACGCTTTTTCTCTACTGTTTAAACTATACATTAAGTTTTTAATTTTAATGACTTTTTAAAAATTTCTTGACGTGAGCCATATTTTTTTCAGATGTCAGTTCCTTTTTGTGATGTCTTATTTGACTTTATTTCTGTATCCTTTTGGCATAATAACTTTATAATTCATATTATTATCCAATTACCTCTAGTTCTCAAGGATTCCAAGAATGCTGTTTGCCACATTAGCTAAATTTCCTTTATGGCAGGTTGTTTCTTTGAATGTTTTATAATCTTTAATAGAAATATGTCCTTATATGGGGTAGAGTTGTTTATGTTTGTTTGTTTGGAATCTTTTGTACCTGTGGATGGAATTCCAGAGTAGTTTTAGTATCCGCCAAGTAACCCAGGAGTATCATCAGCCATAGACCAATGTTACCATTTTTTTCTAAGCTTAGGTAGTACAAGAAGGTAATACAATTAGGTCATGTAATTTCGAATCTTGAACCCTGTCAGAGAGACTAGCGTCTTTATAAATGATCAGGAGAGTCTCTTTTCTCCCCCAAAAGTCCAGACAGTGGCATACAAACGTCTTTGCCATGTCTGTATATCTATGATAGATTTTTTTCCCAGTCCATCCATTAATAAACCCTTTGAGATTTTGAATCGTTGTAGATGGTCTTTGTTTTAATTCCCTGCCTTACGTGGTCCCAAGGCATCTCCTCTGTCTCTGTAAGGTCAATATAAACGTTGTCCCTAGTTTAATTAGAGACACGTTCCAGACACACCTTCTACCATTTTTTCTTTTCCCACTGTTATTTTTTTAAATCCCCTTGTGAGAATATTTTTTCCATTGATTTTTTTAGAGTAGAGGGGAGGGAGGAGCGGGAGAGAGGGTTAGGGGGAGACTAGAAAGAGAGAGAGAGGGAGGGAGGGAGGGAGGGAAGGAGGGAGGGAGAGAAACATCAATGTGAGAGAGACACATCTATTGGTTTGCATCCTGCAGGTACCCCTAATGGGGCCAGGGTTCAAGCTTGCCATGGAGCTACCTGCCCTTGACTGTGAATCAAACCCGAGACCCTCTGGTCCTCGGGCCAATGCTCTAACCACTGTACAACCAGCCAGGGCTCCTCCCTGGTTTTCAGGCTCTCTTCTGATTCTGGCACCTGTGGATTGTCTGTTCTCAGCCATGACTTCAAAAGAACATACGCTATATTTTATCTAGCATTTCTATATTTTTTGTTAGATGGATTTACAGATTATATAGTCCATTAATTTACTAGAACTATAAGTACATTATTCAATCTCTTAAAACATATTTTAAGTTAAAATAAGGAGAAAAATGTGCATGAACTCCATTTTGTGTTTATTAGAAAAACAAAGCAAAAGCATCAAACTTCCCTGTGCTACTCTTTCTGACTGTACTTATTTTTCATAAAAGTCAAGCAGATACAGCTATACTACTTGATTTCCCACTGTTAAAAGAATTCCAGAAGCTTTGAAATTACTGGTATGAAGAGACTGTCTAAAATATCAAATAGCATTGAATCGCACTCAATAATGATACCCCGAGGTTGTCTAGGTTGAATTTTAAGACCTTCAAAGTTATATAATCTTGGAAAAACACCTTAACATATGAACAAAAATTATATCTACCCGAAAGGTTGTTAAAAGAGGTAAATGAAATAAAAAGGTAACACACTTAGTCTAGTGCCTGGTCATAGCATCCACAGAGTAAAAGCAGGTAATAATAATAGAAGTAGTATTAAAGTAGTATTTGGTCACCAAATTCCAGATGCTGGAATTTTTTTAGTGTTTAAATTAATTAACATAGGGGATAAACACTGAGAAAGGCATCTGGTAATTTGTGGGCATATGTCGGTTTCCTTCCTCTCTTTATTATTACTTGTATTAGCACAAATCTAGATTTGTTACCATACTGGTCTGTATCTTCAATTAGTTATAAAGAAGGAAGTTAGTAAATAAATTCAAGTTCTTCAAAACTAATCACTATGAGTTATTTGATCATAAAGAAGGTCTTTTATGGAGTAATTATGCTGATCCTGCAGAGAGTGGTCACCACATTTTCTTGGCTATGCTTCATGCAGCACACTTAGGAATTGCTCACATAAAAGCCTTGGCTTGTAGCTTTGTCCAGTGGCCTGGAACTGATTCTGATATTGGAAAGATTATAAAGTAATATTGTACATGGCAGGCTACTCAGCATAACTCAGCACATGCACCTACTATTCCAGAAGGTGAGACCAAAACTCTTGGCCAATAATTCATATCGATTTCTACATTTTATCCCATGAATGACATTGATTTCAGTAGAATTCATCTCAAAATACTTCATAAAGTTCCCACTTTTATCTCACATATTCTGGTACAATTAGAATATCTCTCTGCCAAATTATTATTTTTTTTGCAATAGTGAATTCTGGGTATCTTTGCAAAGGGAATAACAATATGAATGTCATGTCCAAAGTTAAATCTCACCAGTCAAAAAAAAAAAGTTAGTTTGAAAGAATACTGTGTGTACAATATGTATCTCAGATCCAACCATAAATGTTTTGATTTCCTCCTTGTATAAAGTCTGGAAAAATCTAGAAGTTTTAAGTATTTTTTTGCCTCCTAGAAAGTGGAGACTTCACATAAAGTTTTAGGTAGTGCATCCCTTTGACCTTGGATAACTTTCCCTCAAAAAATTTACATAGCAAACAAAGAGCGAATACCTTTCCTGGAAAAGGGACACTTGGATCAGTGAGATTTTAAAGCAGTTAAACTGCTTTTCACAATAATGAAAAAGGAGACAACAATGTATTTCTGGAAATACCCCCTTAGAGGGATATTTCTTTCCTACATATGTATGCAGATTACACTGCTTAGTCTGAGACTCATGAATGTGTGTTTTTGTTGTTGAATTGTCCTTCTCACATCCTGACCATGAGTGACCAAGCCTAAACAAATTAGTAAAAAAATCAACTTATACTTTTTTTTTTTTACCAATAAGGTGTTTTTCTTTCTGGAGGAACTTAGCTAAGCAGCTACTCCAACTATATGAACTAATGTGGAATAAAATCCAATATATATCACCCTGTATTATAATCTTTACACCTATTTATTCCACCCTTCTATTTCTTATCCTCTCCCTTGATTCTTCCTCTTTTTAGATAACATTACATTACCTTCTATAACCCCAAAAGTGATAGAATTACCCCATAAAGTCTGAAAGAGGTATCCTTAAGCACTAGCCAGTTCTTATCCAAATTGTGATTCAAGTTAAGTACCCCAATTCCTTCTCAGTCTCATGTCTGCCATCTTCAACCTGTGGCTTCCAAGTTACTATGCCCATCTGCCTCACACTGTGCAAGGGAAAAATCATGGAGGTTGAAGCATAGGACATTTTATGGCCAGATAGTGAAGTAGTATATGTCATTACTACTCAGATTCCACTGGATGAGAGCCAGTTATAAGACATAGATTTAAAGGAGCCTGGAAAACTTACTCCCACTGCCCACCCACCTAGGAAGAAAAGTGAATGGGTTTGGCAAAGAGCTGGCCAGTGTTAAATCACACTATCTTTGTTTTCTCATCATTCAGTTTTAAGTGGGAAGTTCACAGTTGTCCTTGGGAGGCTACAGTTCTCATTTCTAACTTTCTGCAAGCGGATGGCAGTGGGGGATTTTTGTATTCTAGAATTCAGAGGAGTTAACTGCTTGTACGTGTTCCTCGTGCTCTGTGTGTGCCTCTAGTCTTTACAGTCACTCTAGATCAGGAGGCAAGATCAAAACCAGAGTGAGAGAGAGAGCAGCAGCAGGATCCTCACCACATGTTAGTAGGGGTATAAAGAAGGGAGCCAGACTGGGTTTGCTCAAGTCCAACCTGGATTAGGCTGTTGATCCCTAACTCATAGGGCATGATGAATAGATTTAAAAATAGGTCCAGTTGGCCCCAGCCAGGTGGCTCAATTGGTTGGAGCATCATCCCATACACCAAAAAGGTTGTGAGTTCAATTCCCAGTCATGGTACGATTCCTAGGTTGTGAGTTTGATCCCCAATCAGGGAGGGTACAGTTCACAACCAATGATGTTTCTCTCTAAAATCAGTAGGGGGAGGAGGGTGAAGGCCTGTGCTGTGGAGAGGGAGTGGGCTGGGAGAGGTCAATGGGTGGAAAAGGAGACATATGTAATACTTTCAACAATAAAGAATTTTTTAAAAAAACCATATCCTTGGGTGAGGATTTAAAAGAAAAATAGGGACAGCTGAATCATTACAAACAAACCTCAGTTATCTCCATGTAGACTGAGATGATTATTCTCAATACATATAAATTAATTGGAAACTTATTCTGGATCTCTGTATATATCTACTCTATTTTCATATAATTTTTTTTCCTGCAAAAATCAATTTTCATGATGATATGGAGCTGGATCAATGTGGCTCCCTATTAACATAATTGAGTTCATTAAAGCTGAGTCATGTAAACTTCAGAGCACAGATAGGCTTGTATGACATCAGTGTTAAAGATTCAGAAGGCCATTCTAATTGAGGGCTGGTTAATAGCAGAGCCTTGAAGTGCATTTCATTGGTGCCACCTGACTCTGGCCTCTCAGCTATACCTCCTGGGACTCAGGGGCTACCAAATGAAAGATGCAATACCACCTCACTTCCCTGCCAAGGAGGCACCTGGACTTTTTACACACGTTACTAATGCATATGAACAGATGTTAAATATTTTAAATGACTGGGAGAGGCTAATTTGTAAATTTGGGTTATGACTTCATGCTTATCTTTTTAAATTTAACAAAGCACTTTGACAGGCTCTGTGGAGAGGTGAGGGATGGATAACAATGAATAAGTAGCCTAGGTCACTAGCATTGTTGTGGGAGGAGATAAGAAATATTGGTCAAAGGGTACAAAAGTTCAGTGGGATGAGTAAATTCTAAAAATCCAGTGTACAACATGGTGACTATAGTTAATAATACCGTATTGTATACTTGAATTTTTCTTAAAAGAGTTGATCTAAGTGTTCTCACCATTTTAAAAAATCATAATCGTGTGAGGTGATGGATATGTTAATTAGCTTGATTATGGCAATTATTTCACAATGTAAAAAATTATATTGTACGCCTTAAAATGTACCCTTTTTATTGGTCAATTATACCTTAATAAAGCTGGATAAAAAGATATGTAACTAGAATATATGGCGTGATGTAGTAATGATGAAGCAGAAATATAAATAAGGTACAATGGCAGTACTTGTATTACCTTCTTGTATTACCTAAGCTTAGAAAATAATGGTAAAATGGATTCATTCTAATTAGGCAGTATTTAAGAGGCCTCATAGAGGAAATATTTGAGTTGGGTGGGTCTTGAAGGAAGATTTGATTACCGATGGTGGAGATGATGCAAGAAAATTTATGTGGCAAAGAGACAGAAATAAGCAAGGTCATATGTTTGGGGCGCAGAACGTAATCTGATTCCATGGAAGCAATGCAGTCATTGTTTAATAAATATTTAATCAGTGTC
>NW_006293313.1:332800-362257 GCF_000327345.1 Myotis davidii | reverse complement strand
GGGAAGTCCTTGCATCGAGGTGAGAACGAAAGCTCTGAATGAGTAGGGTTCCACAGAGGGGAAACCCCATGAGAGAATTTTGAGGAACACCAACATCAAATGTGGAGGCTCAGAGACCAGCTGGTGGAGTAGACTAAACATAAGTTTCCTGAAGGAAGGGATGGTACTTGTCTCTCTACCACTCCAGTGGATCTCCAGTGTCTCTCGCACAGTGCTCTCATCATAGTAGGTGCACATTATTCTTTTAAATGAGTGCATTATTGAAAGAAACCAGATCAGAGAGTGGGAACACTTTAAGTGAGCATAAATTTAACATTCTTCCCCAATGTTAAACCAGATAAGTGACGATGCTGTTTATTCTGTTTACTTCTCCAACCCCCAAATCCATTACCCACCCTTCTCTGCCTTGCTCTCTACAAACTGCATTTTCTGGGCTTTCTTGTCCTTTGTTAAGTTTGGGTTAACTCATGGGGGACATCAGCAGGACATCAAAGGGTAAGAGTAGAGGCAAGTAAGGAATTTCTCCTCTTCTTGCTGCTGGCCAGTGGCTTTGGCAGAGACTGGTGTTCCTCTTCTGAGGCCACAGCTCCTATCAGATTGCTCCAGGTTTTGTTTGTTTCTGGTAACACTCCTCTTTCCACTTATTGTGTCAGGTCTTTTCTGCTCTGGCTAATCCCTGGACACCTCACCACTCCTTTGGCCCCTTTAACCTCCCCTCAGGGTTATTTCACTTCACTAAAATTCCCTTTGTTAAGATTACACCCTTTAATGTGCTGTTTTCTACTGTGACCATGCCTGATGAAGTTATTAAAAATCTTAAAAAGATCATTCAAGATATAGGGATACTGTTGATGATCAGATCATGGTGGGGGATCTGAGTCCAGGTGGGATAAATCTAACCAGTCGATAGTAATATGAAAGTTGCAACTGTGAGTGGAGACCCTTTTTTTTAAGTAATATGAGGGTGAATGAAAGGAGAAATCCTGGGACGTGAAGAAGAAAGGGCAAGGGAAGATTTTTGATGGTTTTTTTTTTAGGGTGGGAAAGATTCAGCCTATAAACATGTGGAATGGAATGAGCCAATCAAAAAAGGACAGAATAGAAACGTAAGTCTCAAAGATGATAACTAATGGAGCACTATTACAGAAAAATCAGACTCAAGAGCACTGGATAAAACCTATGAAAAAGTAGGGACTTATTCTGGAACAGGAAAGAAAAATATAAAGTTGGAGAATGGAAATGGAATTGGTGATGAAAAGATGAAAGCTGAGAAAGACTATATCTGAGTGGTTCCTCCTTTCTGTACAACATATCATGTAGTAATATTTGTTAAGATATTCTTAGGAGACTTCGAAATTTGAGAGAAATTGAAAAAAAGAATAGTTTAGAATGTAGAATTTAGTTTTATTCTACAAAATGGTGTTAGGTGAGAGATGATGAAAACTCTGCTTAAACTGCATTTTCTGGGCTTTCTTGTCCTTTGTTAAGTTTGGGTTAACTAATGGGGGACATCAGCAGGACATCAAAGGGTAAGAGTAGAGGCAAGTAAGGAATTTCTCCTCTTCTTTCTGCTGGCCAGTGGCTTTGGCAGAGACTGGTGTTCCTCTTCTGAGGCCACAGCTCCTATCAGATTGCTCCAGGTTTTGTTTGTTTCTGGTAACACTCCTCTTTCCACTTATTGTGTCAGGTCTTTTCTGCTCTGGCTAATCCCTGGACACCTCACCACTCCTTTGGCCCCTTTAACCTCCCCTCAGGGTTATTTCACTTCACTAAAATTCCCTTTGTTAAGATTACACCCTTTAATGTGCTGTTTTCTACTGTGACCATGCCTGATGAAGTTATTAAAAATCTTAAAAAGATCATTCAAGATATAGGGATACTGTTGATGATCAGATCATGGTGGGGGATCTGAGTCCAGGTGGGATAAATCTAACCAGTCGATAGTAATATGAAAGTTGCAACTGTGAGTGGAGACCCTTTTTTTTAAGTAATATGAGGGTGAATGAAAGGAGAAATCCTGGGACGTGAAGAAGAAAGGGCAAGGGAAGATTTTTGATGGTTTTTTTTTTTTAGGGTGGGAAAGATTCAGCCTATAAACATGTGGAATGGAATGAGCCAGTCAAAAAGGACAGAATAGAAATGTAAGTCTCAAAGATGATAACTAATGGAGCACTATTCCAGAAAAATCAGACTCAAGAGCACTGGATAAAACCTATGAAAAAGTAGGGACTTATTCTGGAACAGGAAAGAAAAATATAAAGTTGGTGGAGAATGGAGATGGAATTGGTGATGAAAAGATGAAAGTTGAGAAAGACTATATCTGAGTGGTTCCTCCTTTCTGTACAACATATCATGTAGTAATATTTGTTAAGATATTCTTAGGAGACTTCGAAATTTGAGAGAAATTGAAAAAAAGAATAGTTTAGAATGTAGAATTTAGTTTTATTCTACAAAATGGTGTTAGGTGAGAGATATGTAAAACTCTGCTTTTGCATTCTTTTTTTTAAAATATGTTTTTTTTTATTTCAGAGAGAGGAAGAGAGAGGGAGAGGGAGATAGAAACATCAATAATGAGAGAGAATCATCAATCATCTGCCTTCCACATGCCCCCTCCTGGGAATCGAGCCTACAACCCAAGCATGTGCCCTGACTGGGAATCGCACTGGGACCTCCTGGTTCATGGGTTGATGCTCATGAACCACACTGGCCGGGCTGCTTTTGTATTCTTTTGTATTCTTGATTTTGCAACAATGAGTAGGATGGATTAGAGAAGAAGAAAACCACCATATTCGTGGAAATCTCAATAGTTTAGGGGAGAATTGATGAGGGTCTGATCTGGGCAGAGAAAAGTGAGGCTGAATGAGGATGCTGAATTTATTGGGATCTATGTTCAACATTATAGAAGACACAATAGAGATTTCACAAAGCACAAGAAGTATACTTCCTACCTCCCAGGAGCACACAGGTAGCTGGGAAAGCACATGACAAAGACTGGATGGAGTAAAGACTATTGAACAAGGAGTCAGAGCCAGATTCTAACCCCTGCCTGCCACTTGCTCAGCATCACATCCTGGGTCATTTATTTCCCTATTCGCCTCTCAGCATCCTTGTTTGGCCAATGAAGGAGTTAAAAACTGATGGTCTCTAAACACCATTCTTGAACAAAAGAAACCAGGGTTCCTTGGAGAAATACCTGATGCTAGAGCTAGGGCAGCTAAAATAGAAGATGAGCCTGGAGAACCTTGCAGTACAAAAAAGGCCGTGCTCTCCAAACAAACAGATGGGAATGTGTCAAAAGGATGCAGAAGCCCATACCTGAAGGAGCTCCCACTGGTTGAAGTTGGAGCAAGTTGATCAACAAAATAAATAGCATAGTATTGGATTGCAAGTCAAAATATAAAATAAATATACATGAGTACATATTGGTATAAATAAATAATTGAGCTGAAATGGGGGAGAGAAGTCAAGTCCCTCTTCCAGAAGAATTCCAAATAATATATGCCGATACTCCCCCCTCCAAGATGTGAAGCTTGTCTCTGTCCTTCCTGAAGACACACCTGTAAAATGACCTAGGCTTTAGTGACTTGTTTCCAAAGACTAGAACAAGGAAAAAGAAAACAGTAACTTTATACTGGAGAAACCTGGCAGCAGGACATTAACCAAGGGGTGGAGGTTAATATCACAGTAATGTCATCAACTCTCAATATAATGTGATCAAAAGGGCACTTCACCCCTGTGGTTGTCTTCCCCCAAACCCAAAACCTCAACCTACTCGTGTGAAAGACATCAGACAAAGTCAGACTGAGGGACATTCCACAGGGTCCCTTGCCAGTACTCCTGAGGACTGACAGGGTCACTAAACAAAGAGGAAAGTCTGAGAAACAGTCACAAATCCGAGGGGACATGACAATTAAATGGAATGTGCTGTCCTGGGTTGAATCCTGGAACAGAGAAAAAGGACCTTAATGGGAAAAAGGATGAAATTCAAATAAAGCCTGGAGTTTAGTTAATTGAAGAAGAAAAAAAGTTGATGGTCTCTAAAGTCTCTTCCAGCTGGTAGCTATAAGAATAGCATTTATTATCTAATTGCTTCATAACTGTGCTCATATTGCTTATAAAGTGCCAAGAACATGAGGTAAAGGAACCATGAAAGCAGAATGGAAGGCTTTAATCAACATTTTTTTTCTTTTGTAACTTCCTGTAGTTGTGTGTTTCAGTGACGTCGTGTGTGGTTAGCTCAAAGCCATTTTTGAGGCAATAAAGAAGTGTTTAGGTGAAAGTCTCTTCTCTGTAATTTTCCCAAGTCGATGCTCACCTCTGCCCTAGTAAAGACAGTTTCAAGTGAGCCAGCAGGTTGTCATCCATTTGCAAGCCTAAATGTCTGAGTCTCCTAGGCAGGGCCATCACACCGAAGCACACTGTGAAACTGTTGCCATGGTGATGGTCATGGTGACAGGACTACCTTTGGCTCATTTGATTTTCCTGGACAGTTTCTGTATGGAACCCCAATGTGAAATCATGCTGGCTCTGATTCATGACATTTTCCTGAGTCTTTATAATGTTTCTTTTTTCTAAGTAAGCAATTTCAGGTCAGGTAAAAATGTGAGTAAATCATGCCTGGCTCTTGTTCCAGATGTATCAATTTCTGTTCATTCCCTTTTTCCCTTTCATGGCTTTGGGACAATAAAAATAAGCAGTGCCTCCACCCTGGAGCCTTTCTGAGTATGCAATCTATAAACGGTATACTTTTTTTGTAGGGAGCAATATTTCCCTACCTTGGTCATTACGGACCGTAGCGTTTTCTCTGGCAATTATCTGAAACAGCAAGAACGTGGAGTAATGATTTTGGCACACTCAAGACCCTGGGAGGATCAAAGAGGCTAATGTGACAGTTCATGAAATGGGGAGGAAGCAAACCGTCCCCCACTGCCAACACTAACACAGCTCTGTGCTTGAGAGTCTAGGAGAGCCCGGTTGCCAAGTGTCTGCCTGCATTTTCTCTGAGGGGGCCAGGCCCGGAGCAGGTCAGGGAAATTATGGCTTTTATCAAGCAGACACCGTGCCTCTCTTTGAGGATGGCCAAAGTCTCACTCACTGCTGGTAACTGCAACACATGTGGTCTTTTCAAAAGAGGACATGAATATTTTCATTAACTGGGAAACAAGGTACCCGCATGAGACTTTATTTATTTGGAATACTTAGGGCAGAGCTGAAAGGAGCAAGAAGTTGGTGAAGAAATTAAGAGGGAAGGCTCTGGAGACAGATTGCCTGGGTTTTAATCCTGGCCCTTTCATGTCCCATTCTGTGTAACTTGAGCAAATTTTCTAAGCTTTCTGCCTCAGTTTCCCCAATTAAAATGATAATAGCATCCAAGTTACAGGATTGCCCTGGCAATAAATAGATGTACTTATAGCCCTGCCTGGCACCTGGTAAGTCCTCAGTAATGTCGGCTGCTTTATTATTTTCATTTTAAGCATTATTATTCAGGAAAGAAAATCATTAGGTTTTGTGATGCCCTATTAGCTGACTGTTCATTCTTCAAATATTTACTGAGGGCTTAAAATGTGCTAGGCATTGTGCTAAGTACTGTAGATAATTCAGGAACAAACAAGTCTAGTTTTTTGCCACCAAGAATGCCTATTCTGGTGGAAGAAATAAGAAAAATGTGCACAAAGGACTATACTACATGAGAGAGTACTTTTTTCTCTGGAGTGGCACTGATTAGAAAGTAATTTGGGATTTCAAAAAAAGAGGTGAGTCACTTCGTAAGTGGGTTGGGGCACTCTTTATCGAGAATGTAACACTTGGCCAAACATGAATAACTAGTGGAATTTTTTGTTTTAATGGGTGGAGGAGACTAGTGCAGGTGTGGGTGGTGGCAGGTAGAGGAGAGGGGACAGGGAAGAATCAAGGCAGATGAAAGGTAGAAGGAAGATGCTGAAAAAGTACTTGATAGACAGGAGAGTGATGTCCAAATCCAGGGCTGAAACCAGGGGTTCTTGGTGGAGAGAAGTCCACAAAGGTCGGAAGGGTTCAGTGGAGGGCTTTGAATAGACTTGGCCAAAGGAGTTCAGATCTTCATTTCATTAAGAATTTGGGTGCCTTTAGGAATAAATCAGTAGTGCTGTGAATTTTGGATTAAAAGTGTGTTCCAGAAACTGACTCTGGAACAATGTCACTAGCCCTTTCCCATACAACACAGAGTTATTTCCATCATTTATCACCAGTACAGAAGTACTAAAAAAATTAAAAGTTTAATTTAACAAAATAGCTTAACAAAATACTAGTTCCTCAAAAAAAATGTGTGTTATGGGTTTTAGAGTACTTTTACCAAAGGTTTTAGAGAGCACACTATAATTAAGCTCAATAATTTTCATAAATGGAATTTGCCAGCTGAGATTTCTCTTTTAAGTAAAGATAGTAACTGCTGAAGGAGTTAGCAGATCACTCTGGCAGGGGTGGCTTTTGGAGACCTGGACTGGGTTTTCCAAACGCAATCCAATTGACGACCCAAAAATCAATAAAATATATATTTAAAAAAAAAGTTTAATTTAACAAAATAGCTTAAGAAAATACTAGTTCCTCAAAAAATTGTGTGTTATGGGTTTTACAATTATAGAGTACTTTTACCAAAGGTTTTAGAGAGCACACTATAATTAAGCTCAATAATTTTCATAAATGGAATTTGCCAGCTGAGATTTCTCTTTTAAGTAAAGATAGTAACTGCTGAAGGAGTTAGCAGATCACTCTGGCGGGGGTGGCTTTTGGAGACCTGGACTGGGTTTTCCAAACGCAATCCAATTGACGACCCCAAAATTCTATTGATACTAAGTTCTTGGTCTGATAAGGACAGAGTTGCAGGTCAGCTTATGCTGAAGAATGTTCCAGTACCCTCTTACCCTAGTTAAAACTGGGATAGCTGCCTGGATTAATTTGGGGTATGTGAGACTTTGATCCTCTGAACAGATGTTATATTGACATCCTGAGCAGCTATGACCTTCCTTTGCTACTCTTTGTAGAACCTTGAGAAATAAATCCTAAATGCGTGTGACAAAAGTCTCTAAGAGTCTGCCTATGCTTATTAAAAACTAGTGAAGTCTCTCTAACCAACAGATGAGTTCTTTGCATCTGGGGAAAGAGAGTTGGATTCATTCTGCATCATCAATTATAAGTTTCTAGCTGAGGTCCAACAGTTGAATATTTATTTCAAGCAATGATGGAAGAGGCAAGAAGAGCCCTGTTTGATTTTCTAGATCCAAGGCTGTATTTTGAGCTGCCTCTTAGAAAAATGCTTTTACTTAAACACTGAGCCAACTTGATTTGGAACTGTCACCACCAAGAGACAAAACGTCTGGAATACTTGCAGTGTCATTTCTGGGTAGTCTGTTTTTTATGACTTGTCATGCATTACTAAAGAAGGACGAGTGAATACTGTGTAGGATGGGGACTACATGAAACCATTAGTGCTGTCAGAGCAGGCAGAAACAAGACCACCAGGCACAACAGGAGACCACCCAACACAAAACATGAGCTCCCATTAGCAACATTTCCAGAATATATGCTCTTGACATTTGCATTTCAGAATGTTGAGCCACTAAGAATGCAGCAAGATAATTATTGTTTTGTGATGATGTTTAGCAACTCTCACGATGTGGACCACCAATTCTGGTTTGGGTTTCTTCTTTTTATTAGCACCATCTGAGAATGTCTGTGGTAGAGACTTTGGTGAATTGCATCTGTCCTGTGGCCAAAGGAATGAAAGGAAGAGCAACTTGGTTTGTTAATATGGAAGAGTTCAGCAACAAAAGCCCAAGACACATGTCTGAAAAAGGCTTCATTGAGGGCTTTTTACTTCTTCTTCTTTTTTTTTTTTTTCAAAGAAAGCATTCCAGACTGTTTTACTACTGCTTCTTAAAGTATACTCCATATACAAATAGCCTTGTACTAATTTCAGGGCTGCAGTGATATCTTTTATCCAATAAACCTTTCTGGTCAATATCTCTGAAAGACCCACTTGGCTCTTGATTAAAACAAACGAAAAACACACCCCCCCCCCCAGAGGTCAACATAATTCTTCAAAATAAGTTCTTTATCTTCTTAAATTTATTTATTAAGGAAAAATCAGTCTCTTTTCTCGCCTTCCTCTCCTTTCTCTGAGGCTCTTTTCCTTGCCTTTATTTCATTTTATTCCATCTCTTTTATTGAATGTCTAGGTCAGCTTTAAAAATCGGAATTCACCAATTTTAATTCCTGTCTGACTCATTTATTTGTTGATGACACATTTCTTTGCTTATTGTTGTTACTGTCTTCTCTTTTATTCTTACTCCGTTAACAGTTTTTGAAGTTTATTTACAGATTTTCCTAGATGTTTACAATTCATTACCCAACTTTATATCTCCCTCACCTTTATGATTTCAATACCTTTTAAATTCAATTATTTTTCAAGAAAGTTTTTCTTCTTTTGAGAGTTTTGGATTTGGAGTTTTACCTAATCCTTAAATCAGCAATTCAGCATTTTAGTTTTTTATTGGAACTTATTCAGATTGCAGATCTTTTTGTAAAATTGGTTTAGCAAATCATAGTTGTCATTGTTCATAAAATCAACCTTTAGTGGAAATAACAAGAAAGTATCTTATAGAGTGGTTATGTTTTATATTTAATGCATAAATCTCTTGATTCAAACCTTTGACAAAAATAAATCACAGTTATCTTCCACTGAAGCCAATCTCTAGAGCAGTGTCAAAGTTGAACTGGAACTCTTTACCGTTCTAGTGTATTATTCAAATAACCAACATCTGCTGTGTTACAGGCAAGATTCTGATCCAAGTAGTATTCATTCAGGAGGATACATCTTATAAACCTTTTCAATTCAACAAGAGCAGAATAAGTTGAAATCGTGCACAGTGCATGATAAATACTTGGTGAACAAATGGCAGAAGCAGAACATAACTAGAGAAAGATGTAGGCAGAAACATAGGGAAAACTGTAAAAGGGCTGAAAGAAAACAGTCACAGAGGTCATGGGTTTCACAGCTGAAATCTCTGTTTCACCTCAACACACACATGATTTGTTTTGGAACCCACTGTATACATCACGATTTCCAGTAAGCGAATCCCAAATTGAATTCCACCCTGGAATGGTAAGGTTTCCAAATACTAAATTATTTACCAGTTATGGATAATCCGAATTTTTCATCAATGTACCCAATCCTCTTTTGATGACCATTTGCTGGTATCCTTATGAGAAATTCTGAGTTTGTCATATTGGCATAGAAATTCACTGGCTTCATTTGTATCAGTTTGTCTTCTCTGTCACTCAGGAAACTTCCCTGCTTTCCCAGGCCCTCCATCATTCTTTCAACCCCAGGGGCTGATCTTCCATTTCCTGAGGGGTGGAAGCTTGGCCCAAATGTGTGTAATCCTGAGGTTTCCCCTGGGGTCCTGGATGGTGGGAGGAGGTAGTTCTTGGTTCAAAGATGGTGTCTCAGGAGATGAATCATAGAGTACAATTAACTGAGCATTTGTCAAAAATACTGGCGTGTGCACACGTCCTTTCGCTCCCCGAAGATCTGCCTTTTGCTTTGCTAACATCAGGACATTTGCCAGCCGTATGGAAAGACCGCCACGCACATCCAGCTCGTGGAGCCAGAGGCTGCTACACTTGACTATCTGGAAACCATTCACTCACTTGGGAGGTTCTGTGGCCTCTTTATTTCCTTGGAAACAAGGCCCACCCAATGATTTCAAGAGCACATTGCAGCACAGTTTGAACAGACAGACAAGCTATGAAAGTTGGAAATCTGTGGCTCCTCTTCTTCCCCATTTAGTGCAACACATTCTTTTCTCAACCTCATAGGTTTACAGCCTCCCAAGACCTTTCCCATGAAAGGCAAGAGAGCCTAGTGTCAAGTTGAGATGAATGATTAGGAAAAGGTGTAGCTACTGGGAGTGAGATTCCCAGTTGAGTATCAGCGGCGACCATAGGAGGTGAGGGTTGGCCTTTTTTCCATCGGTTGTCAGGAGTAATTGAGAGAAGCAGAGGCCTCTGGTTTGCCTCTCAAGTTGTGAGCTGCGCTTCTCAGTATTACCAAGGGTTCACTGGGTAGAAAATAAAGCTTCCTTCACACTTCTCTTTCCTTGGCAGGTTGGCAGTGGGCTTTCATTATCTCCTTTCCATTCTCTAAATGGGAAGCAGTACTTCAGTAATGGTCTTTCTAGCTTATATAGCTAACTACATTACTTTCTTGCTTTAAAACCTCTAGTGCCACCATCTGTAGAATAAAGTTTATTGTTTTTTGCAGGATACCTGAACTCAAGTCTTGCCAAATTATGGAGCAAATTATTCCAGCCTTTCAAATTATCATGTTCTTTTGAATTCTCACTGTACTGAGAGAGTACAAAGCTTTACAATAGCTTTACAATAGCCTTACAAAAGCTTTACAATAGCTCTGGTTCAAGAGTGGGTTTTTTAATTTTTATTATTGATTGATTGATTTTAGTGAAAGGGACGAAAGGAGAGAGTGAGAGAAACATTGATTTGTTGTTCCACTTATTTATGCATTCATTAGTTGATTCTTGTATGTGCCCTGGCTGGAGCAAGAATGAGCTTTCATCTAAGAACTTCATAAAGCAATTGGATGGTACTTGACTCAGGGCTCTTGTCCATCATCATTGACAGTGAAGCTTTCATAGGAAAAACAAACAAGCAAAAACTGGTCTGACAGAAACTAATATGAAAGCATCTGGTATAGTATCTAGCAGGGTGGAGGTCCTCATTAAATGTTGATTGATGGAAAGAAAGAAAGGAGGAGGGGAAGGAGGGAGAGAGGAAAGATGGGAAGTGCTTTTTCAAACAAAAGAATGGAGCTAACATTCAAGTTGCTTAGTGTCTCAAAGATCATTCAGGTACAACATTTGGGCCTCCTTAGATATTCTATTTGTAGAATTTGTGGCTCACATTTGAAATGAAGTTTTGAATTTAATTGACTGTCAAGGAATATTTGGAAAACCTATTTTTGTTGATGTTTCTTCTCATACATTTGCTTAACTGAAATAACTTGGCCTTTTGGCCAAAGCTGTTGTGTAAGAAATATTTTATTTGTAATCACACAGATCTAAGTGCCAATATGACACTAATGAATCACATGGAGCTCTGCCTCTCCTGGCCATTTTACTATGTTTGGGTTGCACTATGGTTAAATTTTCATAGTCATTCTTCTGTTGAGCAAACACAAACACAAACTACTAACACCGAGAATGAACACTGGACTTATCATCAAGATGGTTAGTGACCCTGACCAGAGTAATTTTGGTGGGCTGATGAAAGCAAACAGCTGAATGGAGAGGAGTTAAGAGATAATGGGAGGTAAAATTTGGAGAGAGAAAGCAAATATATACAACTCTTTTGAGAATTTTTTCTACAATGGGTAGCAGAAAATGAGATGGTAGCATGAGAGAGAAGTAGGGTAAAAAGACTGTCAGAGTTATTTTATTGTTGTTTTGTGGTATGGATTGATTTATGTTCCCCCCCTAATTCATATGTTGAAGCCCTAACCCTCAGTATCTAACAATGTGACTATACTTGAATATAGGTCCCTTAAAGAGGTTCTTAAATAAAAATGAGGCTGTTATGGTGGGCCCTAAGCCAATATGACTGTTTTTCCTTATAGAAAAGGAGACTCGACACCGTACAGACACCAGGGATGTGCTCAAACACAGTGGGAAGACCATGTGAGAACACAGTGGTCTGCAAGCCAAGGAGAGACAGGGGAAACCAAACCCAGTAACTTCTTTTTTCCCCCTTTATTGATTAAGGTATTACAAATGTGTCCTTACCCCCCCGCCCATTGTCCCTCCATCCCCCACTCATGCCCTCACCCCCCTGGTGTCTATATCCATTGGTTATGCTTATATGCATGCATACACGTCCTTTGGTTGATCTCTTCCCCTTAGCCCCACCCAGTAACTTCTTAAAGTTGTTAACTCTTGAAGTTCTAGACTTCAGGATTGTGAGAAAATAAATTTATGCTGTTTAAACCACCCACTCTGTGGCATTTTGTTATTGCAGTCCTAGGAAACTGAGTTGTATTTGTTTAGTTTTGTTTCTGTTGGGGCGGGGGGATTTTTAAGACAGATGAAATAATAGCATGTTACCTGTTTTCAGAAAATACCCAAAGGGAAATTTTTCTACCTAGGAAACAGAGGAGAAAATTAATGAAGAGACATTTGTGGAGAAGGTGAAAGTGGATGGGGTCTGGTCTTTGTTATTTATTTCCCAGAGAACCTCTTAGCCTTAGGCCTCAGTCAAGCACCCTAAAGTAAATCTTCTCCGATTTCTTGAGAGTTATTGTACAAGAATCAGTAAACTTAATAAGAGGAAACCCTACCAAACCTGGGTTTCTGGAAAAATTGTGAATCATTAAGAGAAGTAGATCAGGAAAAAAGAAATTGTTTTAACGTAGAAGGAAAGAGGAAGGGAGACAGAATTGGAGTGGGTGAAGAAAAAGAACAAGATGAATTTAACTTTGTCAATGAGAAGTCTGAGTTTGGTAAGATGTACGGGTGGAGATGTTCTTGTGGGTGGTGAAACTGTTGAGAAAAAATTAGCAAAATCCAATGAAAGAGGTTGAGTGAGTTTGCAAGTGAACCTTCTCTTAAAGATTATATTTTCCATAAATAGTTTGCTTACTATGAAGAGTTCCTTCCACCACATCATCACCTCCCCCCAGTTGAAAGAGGCATGCAGTACCTATCAAAATAAAGTCATTGAGATGAATAAGTTGCTTTGGTAAAGGAAGTTGGTTAAGAACAAGTTCCATTTGGGGACAAGAAAATGACTATTCAGTCTTGACATCTACAACATATTTGGCATCTTCAAGATGTTTAACCATGGGTAAGGATATCATATGATAAAAAGGAGCCCTGGCCGGTTTTGTATGTAATTAGAATGTCAGCCCATGGACCTAAGGGTCTCAGGTTTAATTCCAGGTCAAGGGCATGTACGTTGGTTGTGGGTTCACTCCCCACCCCAGGTCAGGGCACATGCAGGAAGCAACCAATGGATGTGCTTCTCTCACATTGATGTTTCTCCCCCTCCCCTCCCCCTCTCCCTCCCCCTTTCCCTCTCCCTTTCTTCCATTCTGTCTGACAACCAATGGAAAAATAGCCTCGGATGAGGATTAAAAAAAAAAAGAAAGAAAGAAACCTAAGATTATAGAGCTTGTGTGAAGTAAAAGTAATCATCTTACTACCAAATCTCCAGTATTCCTGGAAATCTGCAAAGACTAGCCCCATTTTGCAATGGTATGAGAATCTTGTCATAATGACCCTAAGAGATTAGATCATAATAAACGTATTTTAAATAGGCCCAACATGTCACAATGAGTCAATACCAAAATAAAGACTAGAACCCAGGACTCCTGGCTCTTAGCCAGGTCTCTGTTCGCATAACTATATTTCCTGTGTTTTTATTTTTGATCTTGAGTGAATTCCCAGTCTCTGTCTTTCTAGCTCTGTCTCCCTCCCTTTCTCTCTCACGTACCATAGATGACCCTTGTACATGTCCTCCATAAATCACTCTATAATGTAGTCCCTTTGTTGTTCTCAAGGTACCCAAAGGAAGATTATGGCAGAGAACCAGGGCTCAACAATAAGGGAGATGATTGAAGGTCATTCAGTTGAGAATAATTCATATGTATCCATGGCTTCCTTTCCCAGAGCATCTGGTTTCCATTAGCCAGCGTGGTGTCCTCTGCTTCTGACGGTAGTGGCCTATGGTAACCACATTTTTGCTAAAAAAAAAAGAAGAGTACTTTCTTATATCTTTTCCTGAGATGTTTTTAAGCTCTTCCTTGTACAAAGCAATGCTCTAGATTTGGATGAAGACAAATGCTTCATGGTGTTAGGTACTGGCAGCTTTGAGCCTGCTCCTGGCGGTTTCTCTGCTGCTTTTTCTTTCCATCAACATCAATTATACAATTAAAGATTAGGAAAGCCAAGGTCAGATAGTTTGTCTTATCTACTCCTTCCAGAACTTTTCAGTTCTAAGCAGGCTTAGATTTATTCTCTTTTTAAATAGATTTTCTACTCTTATATCCATGGATGGAGAATATATTCACTCACCCACTCAGCTGTTAGCTGCCCACAGTAGACACTCATTTTTATTTTATATTTTTGTATCGGACTGTTGTATTTGCAGTGGAAACTCATACCTATATTTAAACCATAATCTCTCTCAGCCTGTTCAACTTCATTTAATACCTACTCATTTCACCAAACCTTATTCATGAAATTTCATATGTATGGCACAATAAAAGTTTGGAGAGGTGATTTGATTTACAAAAAGGTTCCTTAATCTCTAAAAGGAGTCACTCTAACACAAAAATCTGTATCAATAATAATATGGAGGATTTTTCCATGCTATGACTGGCATTTCTCATCCCAATTCACTTTTCTCACAGACCACAGCTAATCTCTTTTCACGTCTTTACAAAAAACTATTTTTTTCCTCTTGCTCCCCTAATTCTTGTCAGTTCTTCATCACAAAATCTCAAAAACTATTCAAACAAATTAGGACAATGTAGCAGAGTGGGGGAAAGAAACCGCCTGAAGTTGGCCAAGTTAGAGTCAGGGAAGTTTTTAATGTCAGGGAAGGAGAAAGGTTGAAAATACGTATTACATTTTATCCCATTCTAAACGTATTGTTTTCCAAATAATGACTCGGAAAGATCAAGTATTCACTTTAGTTACTGGAAGGAGTCCTCACAGGTGAACAGTTCTAAATCTGGCCCTCACCTTGTCAGTGTACCTCTGTTGTCATCAGTCCTGGGAAGCCTGTCCCAATAATCTCACAGGAGAGTGGGTTTATCAATGCAATAGACTTCCCCTTCTCCACTTATTTTGGGAGATATTCCTCCCAGGGTCTAGAATAATGATATTTACCCATCTAGGGTACCATCATCTTTTCAGTATTAGAACAGTTCATAATGAAAATGCCACCTAGTGAACAGAGAATGAAAGCAAATGGGAATACTGTGTGATCTTCAGCAGAATTCCCTATTCATGTTAGAGGCAGGTCTGTGGGTGAAGAATCATTGCCCACAATACCCCATAGGGACTGAGCGTCTGTGTTTCCTGACTCCCTGTCTCTAGTCTGTCCAATTGCACTTCCCTTTTCTGTTTTCTGTGCACTCAACTCTTTCTCCATATAAAGTGCAATCAGTTGGGTTCCAGTTACTAAATTAAAATCATATTCTTGAATGGCCTGCTTGAAATTACACCCAGGTGATCTTGACTGGAGTTTTGTGTGTTCCCAAACACTTCAGACACTTATTTACAGTCTCCAGGCTTACTCCCACTGTTGGCAAACCTTATTTCCCTCTTTCTGTTTGGGAGGGAGCATCTCACTGTTGTCCCGATTGTATTGCTGTCATTCTAGAAAAGAATAAAAGTCTAGAAGTATCTCTCAGGCGTGTTCACTTCCTCCCTCTCATCTCTCCTTTTCTCTTTTTAATATCTCTCTGTCTCTCTCCCTTCTCTCTCTCTCTCCCTCTCTCTCTCTCTCTCTCTCTCTCTCTCTCTCTCTCTCTCTCTCTCTCTCTCTCTCTCTCTCTCTCTCTCTCTCTCTCTCTCTCTCTCTCTCTCTCTCTCACACACACACACACACACACACACACACACACCCACACACCTCCTCCTCCTCCTCCTCCTCTAGTTATTTGAAAGCCATGGAAATGTAAAAGTAAAGAATTGTTGGTTTTTAGCTATGTGTCACCAGCCAATTCAGAGACTAAACTGTTTAGAGAGGAGTAAAATCTGATTCGAGTATTAACAGGGAGCTCTACATTAGATAGTGTGCATAGATTTTTTTTCTCTGTATTTTCTTCCCATAAATGTTTCATCTTGACTAAAATTTTTGCAAATTTTACTTTGATAGAGCACAAATAGAACTTATGTTCCACACTTCACATAGCTGCTTTCATTGATGGATTTGTTTCATGTTCTACCATAATTCTGTTATTTTATCTTTAATCTCCTCTAGGGTGTTAGCCTATCACTTGGGAACATTGGGGAAAGGATATGACTGTACTATAGCTCAGTGCCTGGCATGTAGTTGATCTGGTGATTCAACATGGCAAGGCAGGCATTGGTTCCCTGTGCTCTCTGTCTGGACATTTCTCCTGCCAGTCTTCTCTAGATCATACAGCTCTCCTCCTATTTAGAGACAGAAATAATCATTCAATTTGATGATACACAAGCACAGTGAAAAGTACTTTACCTGCACTGGTAAGGGATGAGGTAGAGATGGGGAGGAAGACTGGAAAGAGAAGACAAAAGGGGATATAATGGATGGGGTTTTTTTTTTTCCATCGTCCATCTCTTCCATGCCTCCTAGTGAAGATACCAGTAACAAATTTCACTTACACATCAGATGGCATTTTCACTTTGAGTCATGGGCCCTAGCTGGATGTCTGGAAAAGCGGTTTATAAGTTAGACCTTCCTTCAGCCCTCCCACAGGCACACAGAGAAACCCATACGCAGACACGACTGGCACACCCACAGAGAAGCCACATGTGCACCTACGAACACATGGACCGGCAAACAATGAAAACGCCCAGTGGTAGCCAGAACCAGTCCAGTCACACATGCCTTCTGTTGCAGACAGCACATGTGCTGGCATTCTGACACCCACACAGACACAAAGACCCACACCCAGATGCCACAGCCACACCCACAACCCTTACTTTCTCAGCTGTGACTTTCCTCCTACATGCCCTGTTTGAACACAGGACTGTCTCTAATTAGGATTTCCCTGGTCCATCTTTGCTTAACTAATCAAACTTCTCTCTATGCAGCCTCATGGAAAAGGCAATTGCTGCATGGCTCAAAATGCCTGAGAAGGGAAGAAAAATAAACGACAACTCACTAGACATCTGAGAAAACTGAAATTTGAAAGCTAGGTGGACAGGCCATCAGGTCCAGTGGTGTCCCAGCTATTCCCTCAGCTCAGTGGACAGACAGCTGGGTGATCTGAAAATTGTGGACAGTGCAGTCATTACTAAGGAGATGACCACTGGTACTAAATGGAGAAGAAAATATGACCTAATGTGGAAAGAAAATGAACTTTAGAACCAAGCAGACTGAGATCCAAATCTAGCAATGCCACTTACTAACCATGAACTTGGGCATGCTATTTAACCTCTGAGTATCAGTTGACTCCAAACAAAATCTGCATTTCAGTATTCCAGTGCGGATTAAATATAATGGTAAATGTAAAGTGGCTGTTATAGTGTTTAGTCTCCTAAACATGTGTTCTGTTTTTGCTGTTGAAGTTGTTCCCAAAATATCCTGTAAGCTCTCTGGGAAAAAGACAATAGCTTTAGTTTTCAGACTCTCTAAGCCAAATTAATGCTCACTGTTTCCTCAGGAATGGAGTGGCATTGGTAAGTAATATTTAATGAAGGAATAAATGAATGAGCCAGTAGATGAGTGACTGAATGAATGGCTTAACTACATAACACCTGTTGTTTTTAGAATCACCGATATCTAATATAGAATCTAACACGTAGTCCCAGTGCTAAAGGTTTTTCAGTTTAATGGGAATGAAAGCTAAAAGCAATGATATAATACAGTGGTTCTCAACCTTCTGGCCCCTTAAATACAGTTCCTCATGTTGTGACCCAACCATAAAATTATTTTCGTTGCTACTTCATAATTGTAATGTTGCTACTGTTATGAATCATAATGTAAATATCTGATATGCAGGATGGTCTTAGGCGACCCCTGTGAAAGGGTTGTTTGACCGCCAAAGGGGTCGTGATCCACAGGTTGAGAACCGCTGATCTAATAGAATGAGAGAGGCATTTCAAGGTTTTATCAGGGCAAATGAAAAAAGGTAAAAAGGATTCGGGGGTGGAAGAAAGATGTGTTCAAAGACTGGTCATTTAACAAAAGGACTAAACAGTCCCCATTTGAGTCATGAAATAGCAGATTATTAGAAATTTTAGTGGACCAGACTTCGTGGAGTAGTGGGGCAAGAGCTAATTTGCAGCACACTAATGAGTAAAAGGAAGATGAAGAAGTGGCAACAGTCAGTCTACATCTTGGGGCTATAGAAATTTCACAGTAACTCCTCTAAGTTTGCCCCAAAGTTAAATCTAGTCTCTTCTTTCTGTTAGGTAAGTTCCATATACAAAACTAAAAGGAAAGCTTGAAAGTGAGAGGGAGAGAAAAAGAACATTGATGTGGGTAGCAGGCTGGGACTGTTGTGGTAGCAACTTCCTTATGGCTTCCCCACAACTGAAAAGCAGTGGCTGTCTGGCCTGAGCTGATCCTGGACCGCTGCTTGATGGGTGCACCCAGCAGCATTCAGAGGAGGGACAGGACACTGCAAAGAGAAAGCGAGTGATTCACTTAAGGAAAAATATCAAAGGTTTGGAGAATGGCAAGAGAATACAAATGCCGGGAGAAATAAAAATGTGGCCAAGGCCAGGCTTAATTGTTTATTTCCTTGATGCCTAAGGAGCATCCAAGCAGAGAGACAGTTCTGGGTAGCCTCCTTAAAACTGTATTTCGAACCCTTGCTGGTTTGGATCAGTGGATAGAGCTTCGGCCTGTGGACTGAAGGGTCCTAGGTTCAATTCCAGTCAAGGGTACATGCCCAGGTGGAGGGCTCCATCCTCAGTGGGAGGTATGCAGGAGGCAGCCAATCAATGATTCTCTCTCATCATTGATGTTTCCATCTCTCTCTCCCCCTCCCTTCCTCTCTGAAATCAATTTAAAAAATTAAAAAAACAAAAAACTGTATTTCGAAAGTGAGACTGGGGGAAGCAGACTTTTTCTTCTCCGACACTCTTCAGATACTCATTCCACCCTCAAGCCCTCACCCCCTCACTTTCGCTCTTCTCTGCATGTTTTATTCTCATATTCTCTGATTTCTTCCATTAACTACTTCTGAGTTTTGCTTTTCTCTTATCCCTTTTTTTTTTTCCACCTCATCGTCAGCCTGTGGTAGCAGACTCTGTCCTGCTCCTTTCAGAAACTTTTGTTCCATCTGTAAAATCTAGGTCAGTGGTGCTCATCTTTGTCCATGTCTCCTGAGTCACAGTGACAGACAGACAAAGGGAAAGATAGCACTTGTGTGGTTCCCCACAGATGGAGGAAGATAAACACACCCCGGAAACCCAAGCCATGAAATGGATAGAAACAGCAGAATCTGAGCTGAGTTTTGCAGGCTGAATGTGGCCCATGCAATGGCTCCTCCTATATCCCTAAAGGGCTACTGATTCTTTTGTTCTTAAGGTGGGTAAGAATTTCAGTTTGGAATTCTCTTCAGAAGGAGTTTTGTTCTAATTGTTCTTTGAGAGCACAGGGGTCCAGTGATTCATTTCTTCATTTGTTAGCTTACTGGGGGGAATAGGCTAAGGCAGGGTGGTAAGTCCATTTATTCCAAAGTATATGGCATAATCAGTGGGAAAGTATCTTTAAATACCCAGATAAAAGAATGAGTAGGAAATGTGTTAGGAAATGTAGCTCAGTACATGTTAACAAGTAATATAACTAAGCTCATATGGCATTTAATGTGTAATACAATGAGTAATACAACTTGGGAGGCAGCGGAGTGTAGTGGACAGGGAGAAGAATCCAGAGCCAGACTCCCTTGGTTCACCCTTGAGTTCTGTTGGATCAAAGTATTCAGCATCTCTGTGAGTCAGTATCCATGGTTGTAAGGTGGGAATGAAAATAGTAAGGGTGCAGTAGTCCCCCCTTATCCACAGGACATCTATTCCAAGACCCCCAGAGGATGCATGAAACCATGGTTAGTACTGAACCCTATATATACCATGTTTTTTTTCCTATACATACAATCCTACGATACAGTTTAGTTTATAAATGAGGCACAGTAAGTGATTAACAACAATAACTAATAAAATAGAACAATTATAAAAACATAGGGCAGCCCAGCCGGTGTGGGTCAGTGGTTGAGCCTCAGCCCATGAACCAAGAGGTCACGGCTTGTGTCCCGGTCAGGGCACATGCCTGGGTTGCAGTTCGATCCCCAGTGGGGGTCGTGCAGGAGGCAACCAGTCGATGTGTCTCACTTTCTATCCTTTCTATCCTTCTCCCTTCCTCTCTAAAAATCAATGATATATTTTTTAAATAATATATTTAAAATATATTATTTTTTAATATAGAATGGTATATGTAGTACAATACCGAATATGTAGTACAATAGGACATTTGTAATTTAAGTGTCAGTTTTTAAGCCCTATTTCTCATAAACACTTTAAATTTTTTAAATCTAACATGTTTTTGAAAATATAGCATTTTATAGATGCTGTTTGCTCTTTACTCAAGTATCCAAAAATATAAGCAGAATATTATTGCCTTTTATAAAAGTAAATAAAATGAGGTTAACATTAAAAATGAAGAACAGATTTCTTTTTAAACTTGGCTCTAGATAAATACACATACTGTAGTTTTCCACAATAAAACACAACCAGTGCTTTGAGGGGACTGATATCCTAAACATCAGATTTATTTTATTTAATTTAGTTTTTTAAATTTAAATTCTTTATTGTTTAAAATATTACATAAGTCACCTTTTTCCCCTGTTGACCTCTCCCCAACCACTCCCACCGCCCAAAATTTAATTAATGAAATTTGAAAATCCAGATTCTTAACCTCTGCCATGTTGAAAGTGTGACTTCAAATTAATTGGCAATCCTCCCAGCTTTCATTAGGTAAAAATCCAAATGACATTGAACCAGCTAACTTTGGGTACAAGTAACATTTCTTACTACCATTGCCTTTAAATGCTCCACTTGTCCACATACACGTGCATACACACAGACACATATACATTCATCAGTTAGGAATGCTCTCTGTAGCAGGTAACCTAACAGTAGCTTAAGTAAATATTGGGATTATTGTTTTCAGACAACAAAATGTCTGCACATAAGTGGTTCCTGGTGTTGGTTCAGTGGCTCAAAAATGGCAAGGCTTCTCCTCAAAATTGTAGGATGGTTGCTTCACCATAAGCCATCACTTCTACACCCCTGGCAGGAAGAAGAGGGTAATCTACAGACCACTGATGTCTGTTCTTGTATCAAAAAAGCAGAAACATCCATAGAAGCCGCCCCCCGCCCCCTTTACATACACATACACACGGGCAACTTCCCCTTAGTTTCATCATATAGAATTGGGTTACATGACCACTGTAGTTGCAAAAGAGGCTGGGAAAGGGCCAGGTTACTCATGATTGGCTTAAATCAAACATGATTTATCATGTGGGCCTAGGCATTACTGCCCTGAACAAAATCACAGCCCCACTAAAGAAGTACAACAATTGGGGAGGTAACAAATCATGTCTGTTACAATAACTTACCACTTATCAAGAGCCTATCTGTGGAAGGCACAGATCTAGTCACTTTATATATATATTATGTCATTTAATCTTTACAGCACTGAATAGTTATTTATAAATGCTGTTTGCTCTCTATTCCTTATAAATAAGGAACATGAGCCTCATGAAAGTTGTAAGCACCTTGCCCGAGGTCACACAGCTAGTAAGCGGCAGACGGGGTTCTGAGCACAGGTCTAATTCCAAGTTCGTGCTCTTTCTACAATATCATACTGCCCATAACCTTGCCATCTATCCCTTGGCCATTCCTGATTCTATCTGGCCAAAACTACATCCTTGACTTCATACAATCCTGATCACAATCCTACCCCCAAAATAGTAAGTCCTTTTTCCAAGATTGCACAATTACTTTATCTATGTAAAGTGTTGCCAATACAGCAGTGACAAGACAAACAGGTTTCTGATCTTAGAGTTTCCATTCTATTGGGAAGAAAGGCAGTAAACATGTCAACAAATAAAGATAATTTCAGGTAATGAGAGACTTATGAAGAAAGTGAAACCAGATAATGTGGTGGAGAATAATCTACCAGCTACTTTTGATGAGATGCCTAAAAGGGACTGAGCCCTGAACTGCTAGAAGGAAATAGCCTGGTCCAGTTTGGGGGGAGAGAGAACTCTAGGCAGTGGGACTAAGTGCAAAGGCCTTGAGGCAGAAAAACTTTATAGATACAGAATGTTGATCGGTGATGTTGGAGAATAATGACTGAGAAAGAGATGATAAAAAATGATATCTGGCCCTGGCCAGTGTGGCTCAGTTGGTTGGGCTTCATCCCATGCACTGAGAGGTTGCCAGTTCAATTCCTCATTGGGGCACGTGCCCAGGTTTCAAGCTCAATCCCAGTGGGGAGCGTGCAGGAGGTGGCTGATCGATGTTTCACTCTCATACTGATATTTCTCTCTCTCCTACTCCCGTCCTCTCTCTCTAAAAATCAATTTAAAAATCGTTATAAAAAGAAATGAGATCTCAGAGAAATGTGTATTTTATTCAAAATGCTATGGGAATTTTGACAAGTTTTATTTAAGCAGGAGAAAGATGGTCCAATTTGTTTTTCTAATCACCGTAGTAGCTGTGAGAAAGTGGCCTGACCAGGTGCATGGGAGGAAGTGAGGATTTTAGCAAGATGGCTTAGATAGAGCAGCATTGGCATAGATGGGGTAGGTAAACATTGTGGTACAACTTACCTTTGGGGGAATTTGTTTTTCTCATGCATCTGTTTTGTCTTGGCTCTGCAATTCTACTGTGTTTTATCACTTTCATATGCATGTGCTTCAGTTAATTGTGGCCACTATTTTCTTCTTAAATGTGTTTAGAAGAAGTGCCTTAATACACTGGCAAAATTCAGCCGGATACTTAGCATTTCTCCTACTTGAATGGATGTGTGGACAGGGCAGTCCTGAAGCAGTTCTCCCATTCAGTCTCTGACTGCAGAGCTCCCCGCCCCTCCACCCTTCCAGAAAAAAATAAATACTCCACAATCCCATTTCTTTTTATAGAGACAGCCTGTTAGAGGTTTAGCTTTGCATAATTTGCCGTAATGAATTATAAGCTCCTCCCTTTTCTCTGAGTTCATGAAATTAGTCATAATAATAGAAGATTCTCCTAGAAACTATGTTCTGGGGTTAATCAGTGTGTTCTTAATTGGAATTATGAGTGGAGTAAGTGAGGAGAAACACATGTCACTTTTGGAAACTTCCACTGTCAATTGTAAGTTTACTATGGCTGGATGCTCACTCCTTCTGGAAAAACCATCTAATTTAATTGCCATGGGAGCTGATAATAGTGCTAGTGTCCCTGCGAGTGAAATTGAGATGGCTATTACCTGACCTGTCCTGATCTGCTCTTTAGTTATCTAAACCCAGAATGTGCCTTGCATATCAAGTTTAAACTTCTTCAGTTATGTTGGAAAGGAGCTATATATCACCGGGATAGAGTCCGTGTAAGTAATTAGAATTTTTATTTTCATTAACTTGGGTAATGATGACTTGATCCACAAGGCACAGGAGGCCTGGCTGTTGTCTGGGTAACTAAACAATGGAGAGAGCTAAACTGGATGACTGTGGCCCAAAGCACTCCGTGCAGGAAATCTTGGGCTCATGGAGCGTTACAGGCTTAAAGGGTCCTCCCTTTAGGACTCATAGAGGAAGGCCTGCACTGGGGGATCTTGGGAGAGTTGAAAACAGAGCTCCAGGTGATCAATGCACAGAGTGAAGGTTTTCAGTTACAATATTGAATTAAAACATCTTGTACAATTGAAGGGGGGAAAATCAAGAGATATTCAATGCCTTTTAAATCCAGGTAAGTTTACTATAATAAAAACATATGCTAGCTCCTTGACTTCCTGGCCTAATAAGTCCCAGGTTCAGTTGTGAAGCCTGATCCAAACTGCAGTAACAGTGACCTGGAAAGCCGTGGTGCAACTGCAAGGTTTCTATGGGTCCCCGACTCCAAGTTCTTCTCAGCAGCCCAAACAGTGATTTATAGCATGTTGGGGGAAATGGGGTTTTGCTCCCAGATTTTAACTTTCAAATAAATATTAAGTATCTCTTGGTAATTAGGGATTGCTAAACCAGTATTTGGATTATCTACATCACCTCCTATTCATTAAATAAACATTAAAAAAATAAGAGAGCTGCTATTTCTCATGTTTCACTAGTAACAGACTGTATTAGCTTCTGTTTACTACACACTTCCCTCACCGAGGTCTCATGTATAGCTTTGAGATCTTCTTAGTGGTTTGATCAAGGTATCTGGAGCACTCAGAATCTCAAATAACTGTTAAGAGTTTGCTTCCCACCCCATCTGACTATTACTCATCTCACTCTTAATCATGAAGTTCCTCCTTCCTGCCTGCCCACACACAGCAACACTGCCTATGAACTTGGTCAAGCTGAAGGCGATAATATCTATAATCCAACCTTGCAACTTTCTCTTGCTGGAAAGCCCAACAAATTGCTGCATATTTCTTTATTTCTCTTTCCTTTTATCAGTGATTTGGGGTAATCATTCTGGTTGCCTACTTTATTTTCATGGGTTTGGTGAGGACTGACATTTGTGGAACGTTGTGAACAAAGAAGAAAGCTGCTTATAAGTGCCTCAAATTACTATTTTCACATGTCTTAACTGCCATAACAAGGAGGAAAATCTTCACAATTTGGAAGGCTTTCTGAAAATTAGCCCCACTGCACCAAACCTTTGATCTTTTGGTCAAACTGTCAATCTTTGAGAACTCAGCTCTCTTGTGAAATTTCCAGGCTGCTCCCAAAACAACTGGTTGCATAAGTTCTGAGAGCCAGAGCCACAAAGCATCTCTGTGTTTTGGAAAGTTCCTTCTGTAGACTTAGGTAATGATGGCACTAACAGAGACCGAAGAGTGGTGCCACCCTACCCTTCCAGTCACATACAGCTCTCTTGTTCTCTTGGCATGTTTTCCCCTCCTATTCCCCTTCTCTCTTTATTTCCCCCTCCTCTCCTTTGTTTTCTTCTCTCTTTCCTTTCCCCACACACATTTCTAAGCCTTGAACCAGGCTTTGACATCACCAGCTTTGCTTAGGCAAGTCTGCACTTGACCTGAAGGTAAAAGATGTTTCCAGGTTTAACTCACACCCGAGCAGGACTGCACATACCCATTGAGTGAAGTTCTGGTTGCCAAGGGCTCCAAGGGCAACTTTTTTCACAATGTTTCAGAGCTTTTACTACAGGATGCTCCAAGAGGGAGTTAAAAATTGGGCTTAAAGTATGTATGATCTCATGTCAAATAATTGAAAATAAATAGTTGGTTTACAGTAAGATATTGCTAGTTTTCACTTTACTGAAATGAAACTGTACTCCAGTGGGCTGGTGTTGGACAGGCAATGGGTACGCATGGGATCCTGCCAAGGGGAAATTGTGTTAGGGATAGATTTCGTTTGGGTTTAGTGGGCTATAATTATGGGGTTCACAGTCATTGTCATGTGTACAGTTATTGCTGGTCATAGTGGTGGAGAAGTGGCCTCTAGCCAGCTCCTATGGCCACTTGTGCTTTCTTCCTGTCACTACATGAAGGTGCAGGGCTAGAGGTCATGCGGGAATGTGAGCATGTCCTACAGCCCCAGTGTTGGGAGGAGTGGATGAGAAAGGAAATGTGAAATTGTCTGAAGACAATTCTTGCAGTCCTCTGCTGTCTAAACTTTTCGATTCTGATCAACGATCTGCTTTTTATAGCTGCCTGGCCAAGCTGGACAGTCTCTCCTGACAGGAACTTAATGCAGCATCAGAGTTATAAACACATGATACCTTCTTTTTCCCTTTTGATGGAGATTGTAAGAAACAGAATACTAGAATTATCAGAATCCCTGTGTTTATAGAGCACTGACTGGAAGCAGTAGTATAAATAGTGAATATGTCTGTGTATTAAGCCACAACTGTATTCATCTAAACTATGAATAATAAAAAATAAATGTCAACTATGCTAAAGGAGAGACAGATATATTGCTTTTCTCTTTGTGGAAAATATTACAAAATTATTTTAATATGAAAAGGCAAAGCACATGCAGTCAAAATGTAGGAAAAAAGCAGTGGTATGTCAGGAAGTCAACAAAAAATGTGGTTTTTCTTGATTTTGTGATGTTTGAAGTATTGGTCAAAAATTTTAAAGTTATTTTTAGGGATTTATTTTCTCTTTCTAAGTATATTCTCAGTTTTTCCTTACTTCCTCAAATTGCAGGAGCTTCATGCTTCAGTAAACCCATTTGCTCTGCTCCCCAAGTCCAGGCCTCATCAATAGGCACTAATGATTCTGGCACCTCCTGTCTCCAGTTCAAAGTGACATTATGAGCTTGGCCCTTTGGGTATAAGGAGCAATTGTAGAATTGCTCTAATAATAGGAAGGAATTATGAACATGCACTTCTCTTTCTTCAACAGAGTTAAACAAGGGCTCATACTCTGGGTTTCCAGATGCCCTTAAAATGAAATAATAATGTTGGGCTAGCCTTGCCCTGCTTTAAATTAATCACGCCAGGAAGAGACAGTAAACCTTTCAGACCACCAGTGTGCATGAATGCTTTAGTGCCCCAGACCATACACCCTCTCTTGATTATTTGGGACACAAGGAAAGGTGAGCTTAGTAAATGAGGCTGTTTTATGATCCATTTAAATAATCTGAAAAGGAAATTAATACTTTTATTACTTTCTATGAGTCAAAAATTTCCTTAAAATTTGAGTTAGCTCTTTCTGTTATAGTGGTTAGGACTGCCCAAGCCAAAGTATGGATCCAGAGAAATAATGGAAGGCTAGGGAGAGAGTGCATGACCACACAAATCAAAATGGAATAAACAAGACGGGCTGGAAACTAATTTGGTACTAAAGGAAATCACCTCTACCAGAGCCAAGAAAATTCTCTCGATTAGAAATCAGACTGGGACTTAAAATATTTTTTAGTTTTTTGGATTACGTGAATTTTTGCTGGGGCTATTGCAAGAATGGAAAGGGAGTCGGAGAAAATGTGGAAACAGTTTGTGATCCTTACTCTACATCAGTACCGTCAGTACTTATTATGTGAGAAACATTCTGTTAGTCACTTTGCAAACACTGTTCTTAAACTTTAGACACGCAGAACAATGCTGCAGAAAAAGCTAAAATATCCCAATTAGACAGAAAAGGAGACAACAATCACTTCTCTGATCTCCTTTTTACCAGTTCTGCTCCAATCAGCTTCAGCCATGCTGTCTTAAGCTCTGTTTCTAAAACACAAGCACAATCCAGCCTCAAAGCCTTTGAATTGACTGTTCCCTCTGCCCAGGACACTCTTCCCTACATTTCCACTTGGCTTATACTCTTACTTCATTTACATCTCTGTTCCATTGTCACCTTCTCTGAGAGCCCTTAACCCATAACTTTGTCCCCTGTTGTATTTTTATTCTTAGCAGGTTACAGATTTTTTTGTTCATACTAAATATCTTCTAGAGCCAATGAACATTTGGAGATGGAACTCAATCATTGCATAGCTCAATAGGAACGCATTAATTAGCTTTGCTCTACAAATGTGTCATACAAATGTTGGCTTCCATTCAGATGCCTTGTACTATCTTACATGAGAGATTTTCAAGCAAAGCTCACAAGTAGCCCTTAACTGGCTCTACCTGCTCAAATTCTTTGATTAGCTAGACATTATTCCACTAATTTATGTCCTGATAGAGTGGCATTTTTATCAGTCAGGGTCCCAATAGTTATCAGGTGCAATACTCAAATTAATATAACTATAGGAATTTTTAAGTAACATTATTTGCATGGTATATTAGTTTTCTAGGGTGCTGTACAACAAACTAGGTGGCTTAAACAGAAGAAATTTCTTGTCTCAGTTCTGGAAGCCAGAAGTCCAAAATCAAAGTGTCAGCAGGCTTGGTTCCTTCTGAGGCCCATGAGGGAAAATTTGTTCCATACTTGTCTCCAAGCTTCTAGTGGTTGGCTGGCAATCTTTAGCATCCCTTGGCTTGTGATTGTATCATCCCAAATCCCTACCTTCATTTGTATAAGGCTTCTCCTTGTATGCATGTCCCTTTTTCCAAACTCCATCTTTTCCTAAGGACATGGTCATATTGAATTAGGGCCAACTGTAATGACCTCATCTTAACTTGATCATTTGCAAAGCTCCTATTTCCAAATAATGTCACATTCATAGGCACTGAAGATTAGGACTTCAACATCTTTTCAGGGAACATGATTCAACCCATAATACATGGTATGGATGGGATGGAAGGGAATTGCACAGTGTATTCCAGTAACCTGTCTTTAGAATAGCAGAGCTACTACTACCTCTAGGCCTCAAAGGATGGAGGGGTGGACACTAGAAAGGAAGGAGAAAGTTGTGCATATATAGCAAGCTGCCTCAAGGAAAACAGTGACCTTTGTTTGAACAACAGAGCCAACTTCAGAAGACCCAGGAGGGAGGGAGGGAGCTGAGGTCATAAACACCCTGACCTCATTCTCCTCCCTCTTTCCAATCTTCTGCCAGGTCTTCCCATTGGCCCAACTCAAAAAGAAATCCGACAGCAAGGAATCTTTGTGCTGTAATCCATACAAGTGCAAGTTTTAGAAACATTTCTAACTTTTAATGTTATCTTACTATTTTTAATTTTGATCTTTGGCATTTTCAAGAGGAATTTACCTGGAGGATTGGTTTATATTAACTTTGACAGTTCCTGTTTTACTTTTCTTTTATTAGTAGAGAGAAAATGTAGGGCTTTAGATGACTAGCTAGTTGGATAAGTAGAGGTTTCTCTCCTCACTTGCATTTGCTTGCTCAGCTATCTGCTGAGAAGGTCCTGCCTGGAGTCCTGGCCCCTCCATATACTGGATCATTGGACATGGCATGCTTGCCAAGCATGTTTGCTGTTATGTTAAAGGAGGAGGACTGGAGGTAACCAGGATGTTAGCAATATTATATGGGTTGTGACCTCCCCCATAACCTCTCAGATCTTCAGTAAAACTGCTAAACTAATGATGTATTTGAGGAAAGTGGACTTTGTGTTTCAGTGATGCAGAATGAATCCAAAGCAAGGTAGAGAAAACTATGAGGAAGGAAGCCATTAGGGATTGCAGAAATGTTCCTTAATTTGCATAAGTACCAAATTAGATTTTTAAACAAGTTGATGTAAGTCTGCAAGAGATAGTAGGACCTCAGCTGACAATTTGGATATGCCTAAAATGCCTCAGGGATTTTCTTTTTTTTTTCTTTATTTTGTTGTTGTTGTTTTTGGTTTTTTTAAATATATTTTTTATTGACTAAGATATTACATATGTGTCCTTGTCCCCACGTTACCCTCTGCCCCCGCCCCCGCTCATGCCCTCATCCCCCCTGTTGTCCGTGTCCATTGGTTAGGCCTATATGCTTGCATATAAGTCCTTTGGTTGATCTTTCCCCCTTACTCCCACCCTCCCCTACCTTCCCTCCAAGGCCCGAAAGTCCAATCAATTCCTCTCTGTTTCCGGATCAGTCCTTGTTCAGGAAATAACTTTTAATGAATTTAGGGTTTAGGGTTTCTTTTTAAAAAAATTTAT
>NW_006293313.1:325373-330330 GCF_000327345.1 Myotis davidii | reverse complement strand
CTGGCTCTCAGTGTGCTTTTCTTTCCTTCTAGTTGTAGAATTTACACTCAGCCAGCCTTTCTGTAGTTCTGGATGATGTCCGTTTTGTGTTTTTGAAGTATTATTCAATTGTTGTGGGAGGCAGCAATTTCCCGGTGTTTATCTATGCCGCCATCTTCCTCTGTCAGGGATTTTCATACTTAAACATTTTCCATCCCATTCCATTTCTTTATAATCTCCATGGTCAAGAACCTGAAGTCTAAATTTAAATTCTCATTGCTGCCATTTCACTCTGCCCAGCAGTTGTAGTAATAACCATAGCAGCTGCCAGGTATGAGGAATGTAGTCAGACTGTCTGGGTTTGAATTTCAGCTACACTAGTTGCAGGCTCTGGCATGTTATTTAAGCTATTTAAACTCCAATTCCTTCATCTATGAAATGGGATTACAATGACTCTATCCATAAGGTTGTTGTATCAAATGCATTCATGTATGCAGAAACTTAAAGTGCCTAGCACACAGTAAGTACCAGATAATGTTTGTGATATCATTACCATGTGTTGAGCATTGTGCTGTTTTATAAAATTAGCACATTTAATGCTCACAGTAACCCTCAGAATTAGCTGTTATAACCTCCATTTCACAGATAAGGAAATTAAGGTGCAAAAACTTAAATAATAAAGAGTGGTTATTTTATATATGTTCCTGCTGCATTTATTATGGGATCAGTGGTGCTCATGGACAAATAAATGTTTAATGAAAAAATGAATATTTTTTTCCTCTGACCTTACACAGAACCCAGAGAAAGAAGAGAAATAATTTTGTCTCTTAATTCTATAATTTTTTAGTGTTCACTAACACTCTCAGACTGAGGATATAAGTGCCAATTTCACTAATATTCCATTTTCTTTTTCTTCCAGAGAAGCAATAGGAATATTTATAAGAAAGAGATATATTGCTTCACAAACTCCAACCCCTTGACTTTTTCTTTTCTTGGTTTTTCTACAAGCAGCCTTTGGAACATAATCTATGCCAACTAAAACTAACTCTCTAAATAAATTAAAAATAACTTGCAATTTCTGAACCAAATAGCCTATAAAACTCTAATAAATAACATCCACTTTTCCTTTTCTTACTAATACTATAAATTTATTCTCCAAAAAGGTAATCTAATCTTCTTGGCACAATTTTCCCTGCAGAAATCCACATTCTTTCTCGTCCATGATTTCCTTACTTTTTGGGTGTTTCCAATTTTTCCCCCTCAGAATGTATTTTGTTATTGTTTAAAACTGACATTAAATTACCTCAAATTTACTGCATAGGACTATTTTCTTACTTTGTTTTGGGAATGGATGTGTAATTTGAAATTAATATTAAATACCATTGTACAAGTTTTGTGTGAGACAGTCCTTGGTGAAGGTACAGAATGCTCTGCTGAAATAGTCATTTAAACATAATGGCCATCAAATGTTCCCATTTTCTAGTTCTTGCCTACTACTAATTCTAATCCTCCGCTATTTTTGCAAGTAATTCTTTAATACCAAAGTAGTTCAAATTCTTTCATTTGATTCAAGGACCCAGTAAGAAGTGAGACTGTGGTGGCATGTTCATCGATCTAGGTCTTGAAGTACACTCTGCCAGCTCCTAGACCATACAGGCCCTGTCCCCTAACCAGTCCATCCTGTATTAGTAAGAAACAAAGTGTACAATAAAGTCTAGAAGGCATGGGAACTAAAAGGTCAGGAGTATAGATTTGACACTTCTATTACTGTGTAGCATTTAATAAAAAATTAATTTCTTCAAAATTCAATTTATTTGACCTTAAATGGCAGTGCTGTCTTCCTATATTCTGGCGAGCCTAGGCAAGTAAAGAGCTTCAACTTCCTTGGATAAAAGTTGCAAGATGAAGTGACATTGTCTCCTCTCCACAGACTGAGCATTGATGTTCCACGGGAGAAGGGCCTTCTGTTCTGCCTTCCTCTTTGCCCTCCTGTGACATTCAACATTTGTGGCCGCTTGCTCTTCTACCTTAATTTCTCTGACAGTATGCTCTTGTATTTCTTCCCACTTTTTGGGCTTTTCCTCCTCCTCTAGGTCCTCACTCTGAGTTTCACCTAATTTTTTCACATTTATTCCCACACTCGACAAACAGGCAGAGACAAGTGGCACCATTATTGTCCTCAACTAGTGTTTAGGCTGGGAGACAGATGAACATGACATTATGTGTCATCAGTGACTCTGAGTTCCCTGGAGTATGGATTTATTTATCCTTCTCTCATTACTAAACTCGGGGGAAAAAAACTATTGTATATCTTTGGTTATAATTTCTCATAGTTAACTTCCCCTGTGTTCCCCCATTGGGTTGGTTTCCTCAAATCAGAGACTTTCAGAGCCAGCACTCCTTTTACAGATAAGCAACAGAACCTGGAGACAAAACAACTTGCCCACAGCCACCCGGCTTATAAGGCGCAGAGCTGTACTAGAACCAGACTTCCCGACTTGTCCTGCTCTTATTGTCAGATCTGGTTGGAGCTCTTTGTGGGCTGAATTTTCCATGTTATCCCATAAGTAACTCAATACCGCATGAGTTGATGATTTGGTATTTCCCTCCTGTCCCGCCGAGGGTGACAGCATGCCCTACAGATCCGAAGAGGGGCAAATATGCACACCTCTCTTGACAGAGCAGGCACATTCTTTAGGTTCCATGTCAGTCTGTGGAAGATTTGCTCTGAAAGCAGTGACCTCTGGCACATAGGCTGGAGAAGTGGTTCTGAGTCTATTAAAATTCATACTTAGAGTCTGATGGATCATATGGGAGCTGCTGTAACAAAAATCACTCTTCAGGTCACATGATGTGTCAGCCCCCTTGCTCTTCATCACAGTGATGATGGCTCGGGGGAAAGTCCTGGATTTTAATGAGTCCTCAGAGTTTACCTGGAAAAGGATGAGTGATCTCCCCCGAGGCTGCCTGACACAGGAGACAGTAAAGAAAAGCAAATATTGACAGGGACCTGGTAATATTTTCCTTTACAGTGATAAAGATGACACCTGGATACATGTGGTCAAGTAGGGAACTGAAAGAAATAAAATAGGAAGGGAAGGAAAGGAGGGAGGGAGGGAAGGCAGGAAGGGGCAGGGAGGGAGGATGGGGAAAGAGAAAAAGAGAGAGAGAGAGAGAGAGAGAGAGAGAGAGAGAGAGAGAATGAGAGAGAGAATGGCAAGAAGGAAAACTATTTCACCAACCTGAAGCCTGTCAGATAAAAGCCACTGGGACCTTAAATTCCTCCCAGCGTTTCTAATGGGATTTTAATACAGCATTTGGCCATCATCTTTTTTTCATTCTTTTAATGACATACATGCCCAAAGTGTAGCCACGGAGCCTCTGAACTCTGTATATTTCTGTAATACACAAAGAAAACAGCCGTCACATCCATTTTAAGGAACTTTTCAATACATTATAGTAAGGTCCATGGGCTCCGGATCGGAGGGAACTGCACAAAGCCCGTCTGTACATCATCTGTGATGGGCTTGACTTCCAGCCAAGGCAGATTTTTTTAAATAATAAAATAAAATACTGTGTGTGTGTGTTTTTTTTAAAGGAACATTATATTTTTAAACTGGAAATAATTGCATTTTGTATCTTATATGGCATCTGAAAGTGATTTAGTTGAACAATGTGGTTTCTGATTGGTATTTGAATTGGTTCCAGAACATTTTTCATAATAACCATCTTAAAGATCCCAATTATCTGATCCTCTTTCCCCCTTCATATGGTTTCATAGGAGGTTTCCAGAGACAGACAGAAACCTGCAGGGGCAGGCAAGCCCTCTCACATGTAGCTGAACGGTGTTTGCTGCTAGGCTCAAAGGAAGGGACTGCTTGTTATTCTGAGTTGTCCAGGATGCATTTATGACTCAATAAAGGAGGCCTTGGCATTACCAGAATAATTACTTACTCAAACAAGCCTATAAAACCAAAGGGCTGCCCCGACTAAAAGGCAAACAGGGAACCTTTTTCTTTCACTGTTAACATGTAAATCTAATAATGTGTATTTAGATTTCTGTAAAATCAGCTCTAGGCACAAAACGGATGGTTGATTTACCAAGTGGGCAGCAGAACCAGTTCTCCAGGGTTACAGAAGGGCTAAGGAACACAGTCCTATTAAGTCTGAAAAATGCCCATCCATAAATGGACTCAGCTCCATCTGTAACATGCGGAGATTGGGGTGAGAAGAGTTGGGCAGGAGTCTTCTGGATCTGATGGGGTCTCCACTACTCTTGAATGATGTCACCCAGAGTAGTGATCCAAACTCTTTGTCTCATCTGTAAAGGGGAGAAATATCATACTTCTTTTATGGGATCATTGGAAGAAATGAATGCAATAATACATGTGAAGGTCTCAGAACAATACCAAGTATATAGCAGGACACACAAGAAATAGCAGCTCTTTTTAAAAGTACAAAGAATGGGACCGTATTGCAAAAAATAGTGGATTTTATTATTTCTACATATTCATAACAAGACTAAATATTTTTTGAGCACTAAGTGTCAGCACATAGTGCCTGACACTATGCTAAGCATTTCAAATAGTGTATTGCCTTTAATCAATTCAAGGTAAAATTCCTCTCTAAGGTGAAGAATGTGACAAGTGACAGAATTAAAAATAGGGCTGCAAGATTTAGCAAAGAAAAATGGAGGATACCCAGCTAATTTTGAATTTCAGATACACAAGAAGTATTTTTTAGAATAAGTATGTCCCAAATACTGCGTGGGACATACTTATTTGCCTAACAATTCTAACTAGAAATCAAGCCCGCAGACCTATTTTATCAAGGCCGTGCTTGTTTTCCTTCACCTCACAAAGTCATATGCAGAATGCAACTTATTCCTTCTATATTTCATTCTCTAGTATATTTTTCCCCAGCCAGACATTTTTTAGTAAGAAACAATCCAGAAATTGTGGTTAGCCACTATCAGAGC
>NW_006293313.1:301608-325302 GCF_000327345.1 Myotis davidii | reverse complement strand
CCTAACAATGTGATCACCCCACTTTATGTAGTAATCATCTGTCACCATGCACCCTATCACAATTTTATTGACTAGAAGCCCCTTCACTTTCCCCTTCCTTGTGGTAACCATCACTTTGTCTCTGTTTCTATGAGTCATATAATCATATCAATAGATGCAGGGGGAAAAAACATTTGAAAAAATTCAACACATTTATGATAAAAAAGAGATGTTCTCAACACAGTGTGTATAGAGGGAATGTACCTCAACATAACCAAGGCTATATATGACAAGTCCACAGTTACCATGATACTCAATGGTGAAAGCTAAAAGCTTTACCTCTAAGATTAACCAAAAAAGGAGCAAAATAACACTTCATATTGAGAAAAATACTTTTGTACTACAACTTGCTGCTATAAATTGTTCTGTAAAATGTTTTAGAAATTTGAAAGTTTCACATTTAGCAATTTGATTTGTTCATTCAACAAAAATTATTGTCTTTATGTAAAGGTACTATGTAGATAGTGAATGAACATAAACAGACTCTTCCTCTGTCCTCAAAGAATTTATACTCTACCAAAGGGACATAAAGTAGTTAAATAAGCACAGAAACAAATATAGTTACAATCATACAAGATCTCTGGAGAAAAAGTACATGGAGAGATGAGTCTATTAAGAGCGGAACCTACGTTAGTAATATCTAAGCTAATAAGATCTGAAGGATGAACAGGGTTTAACCAGAAAGTCTTAATGGAAAGATTAATATAGGGTATCCCAAAAACATGTATACACAATTTAACAGCTGACAACTGTAGGTTCTATTACATTTTGAAAATGAAGTGTATTTTAACAAACACTGCCTTTATAGTGTGTTTGCATTTTTGGGACACCCTGTAGCTATGCAGAGCCCCTATGGGAGAGGGGAGCATAGCAAGAATGAGGAACTGATGTGGAGAGGTGAGCCATGAGCAGTTTTGTGGGTAGGTGAGGGAGGTGTAACATAGTTAACAATAGACCAGTCTTCAGCAACAAATAGACCCAAACAGATCATGGCTCAAAACAGTAGTTGTTTATTTCCCTGATGATGGGGGGATCCTGAGGAATCCACTGTCAGAGATTCGTGTTGATACTGCTCTGTTATCTGCAGCATGTGGCTTTCAAAGTCATCATGAGTGTTGCCATCCCAGTCACCTTATAGGATCATGAGTGATGCTATCAGAGGTTTTTGTGGATCGAGTCTAAATGTAGCATGATATCACTTTTGCTCGCATTTCATTACCTACACTTAGTCACAGGGTCAGCCCTAATGGCAAGGGAGTCTGGTTATGCTAGAAATGGAGAAGAGTAGATGGATGCAATAAGAGCACACATCAAAGCATTGACTAGAGAAAAAGGGGCAGATACATAAGTCTATTTTCTTTGTTAAACCTTTTATTTCTTGTTATTCCCTGGATCTCTTTAGTTTCTTTTGTAACACTAGGCTCCTTGATCAGCAAATAGGTTGTCAAAAAACATAGGACTTGTGTGTGTGTCTGTTTATTGTTTTTCTTCTACATAAAATTAGGACAATAACAGCTGTGCATCCTACTGCTTGGGGTTTGGTTGTGAGGATCAGCCGCCATAGAGATCACGTAGACTGAGGTGCACAGTGGCTCATATTCACAGGGCACCCTGGTGTTTGAAGTTTCTATAATCGCTTGCTCAAACTATTTAAGGAGACATTCATCAAAGCCTTTGCACATAAAATAAAGAATTGCATGTTCAAAAGCCTGCTCGCTCTTTCCTTGTTTTTACTGCTACCTACTATAAAAGTAAGTGAAAGTTATTTGCCTAATATAATGTGCTAAACAAACACAAGACATACAAACTTGTTATTCAGCATGCAGTTTAATTGGAGAGTTGAGAATTCGGTGGTGGTTTTAACTGTTGTAAAAGAAGGTGGCTGTTCAATTCTCTAGTTGAAAATGATCTTTCTCATGGCTACTGAACTTTGGTTTCTCCTTGAGTAATCTAACAAGCTAAAAATAGTAACAGATAACACATTAAACACGCACACATATGTATATGTACATATATAAATATATCCTTCATCATACCCCTATCTGAAGAGTACTGTTATTACCATCCCATTTTATAGGTGAGGAAACTGAGGTACTGAGAGGCTAAGAAACTTTCCCAGAGTCACAAA
This sequence comes from Myotis davidii, assembly GCF_000327345.1. Classification (NCBI taxonomy): domain Eukaryota; kingdom Metazoa; phylum Chordata; class Mammalia; order Chiroptera; family Vespertilionidae; genus Myotis; species Myotis davidii. The sequence goes on along the minus strand of NW_006293313.1, from coordinate 323,135 downwards.
GCCAGTAAACAGCTGAGCTAGAATTCTAACTCGGGCACCTTGTCTCCAGAATCTGTTCTTTTGAACCCCATGATGCTGCCTCTTTATAATATACTAATGCTGATTAAAGTGCTGTATGAGATTATCCTCATTCTAGTTATTGCATTGGTTTTTCCAGAATTTTCAGTGACAGCACTCTAAACTAAATTACTCCAAGAATTACGACTCACTTGGTCCCACAGCTATTAAAGTGAGACTAGTAAGATAATCCCAGATGGAAAGGAAACTGGAAAATTCCACAAGTAACTGCAGCCAGTTAAAGTCTTGCCCAGCAAGGGGCAGATTGCTGCCACAAAGTTGTTCTGTCAAGGTGATGAATTCCAGGGCCCACCACTGTGCAGAGATAAGGAAGTCAGGATTCTAGGCTTCCTTTAGTGTCCAATGGCTTCTTGCATGATTGTAGAGAAAGCAGTACATTAATTGAATCTTGGAAGTTGAAAAGATGCTCATTGACTTGACAAAGGAGAAGTGATTCCAACTTAGAGTAAAGGAACAGGAAAATACCATGGGAAGGAGAAAGCAGGTAACAGCAAAGGTGGGTAGAGTAGAGGCCAAGGAAGAGAAGGCTGGCTGAGCCAGGTCTTGGAGAGCTTTATGGAATTTAGAAACTTTATTTTTTGTAGTTCCAGGAACCGCTGGAGGGGTGTGAGAAGATGGTGATAAGTGTAGACCAGTGATGGCGAACCTATGACGTGTGTCAGAAGTGACACGTGAACTCATTTGTTTTGGTTGATTTTTCTTTGTTAAATGGCATTTAAATATATAAAATAAATATCAAAAATATAAGTCTTTGTTTTACTATGGTTGCAAATATCAAAAAATGTATATATGTGACACGGCACCAGAGTTAACTTAGGGTTTTTCAAAATGCTGACATGCCAAGCTCAAAAGGTTCGCCATCACTGGTGTAGAATATCGAGAAGGTGTCAGATTTAGGGGCAAGATTATGGTTTCAGCTTTGGACTTTCTGTGTTTGAGAAAGTCAAACTGAGGGACATTCAGTGGAGGTGTTCTGTGGAAACATGGACATGAGTTCTGTAGGTTAGAAGAGAGATGTGGCTGGAAGCAGATTTGGCTAGCAATTAAAGCCATGACCATAAGTAAGATTTTCCAGGTGAATATACACAAGGAGACAAAATAAAGGATAGAGACCGGGACCCTGAAGTCACATTTGAAGGTGGTGGACAGGTGACCAGTGAACCTGAGGGAGGCAACAAATCAGGAGAATTATATAAGCAGAGCACAGGCCCTGGGAGGAGGGAGCATTATACAAGGGGTTGGACAGAATCTCATGTTATCTTAGAGAGTGAGGTGAGCTGAGGCCTGAAAAGCACTTCCTATGTCGACCAAGTGGCAGGGCACACTCCTAAGTACAGTGAACCCAAGGTTAGGAAACGCAATGAGGAGGACAGGATTCTTCTGAGGAAGGAGGCAGAGGCAGCAACCTGGCACCTATTCTACCTTGTGTTCCTCTGTGGCCCAGTTTCTTCAAGAGCCTGGGAGTCAGCAGAGTTGTGCCACCCACGTTCCTCTGGCATCCTCTTAGTTTAGCTCAGAGGACTTTCATTTGGGGTTCCAGCAGTCAAGTTTTAAGGTTATTTTCCAAATCCCTAAACTGTGTGACATGACACATCAGACCATCATTTGGGACCCATTTATCAAATATATAAGAACACGTGAACGACCCAAAATACAGGTTTTTTAGGTGTGGCAGGTGTGGGCTGACTGAACTGAGTCTTTCCATTTTGATAAAAACCCAGGTTTGCACAGGCTGAAAGGAACTTTCACTGATTATTTTTATTTTCCTCTAGGGTTTATTAGTAAGTTTAGTTCATAATAATCCTTCAGTCTCAGAAATATTAAGGCAAAGCTGTTTGAAGGAACCCAGCTCTGTAAAGATTTTCCCACTTGCTTTGCACCATGTGTGAAATTCCATGATTTATCTTGACCCGTCCCCTAACTTTTGTGTATCTTGGACATGCCACTTAACCTCTCAGGATGTCAGTTTTTAAAAGGGGGCTGGACAAGATGCTCAATAAAACCATAGTATTCTACATCAGGGTCAGCAAACTTCTTCTGAAAAACGTCAGGTCATAAACACTTTCGGCTTTGCACACACATGGATTCTATTGCAGATATTCAGACCTACTGTTATATCATGAAAGCAGCCACAGGTAATATGAAAACAAATGAGTATGGCTATGTTCCAATAAAACTTTATTTAAAAAACAAATAGTGGGTCAGATTTGGCATTCAGGCTGTAGTTTGCCAACTCCTATTCCAAAATTTAAAATTAAGTCCTTCATTTTACAAATTTGGACCTCTTAGGATCACCTATTAAATTATTCATATCCCAGAAAAGGCTAATTATTCAGTTACTACCAGCCATAATGTGGTGGGAGTTACAAAATTTACTCACTGCAAATGAGAAAAACAAAGAATTATAAGGCTCAGTATTCCATTGGTAAACAATCTGGTCTTCAAAGGGTAGTAAGAAAAAATGTACTAAAAATCCAGTCAAACTTAAATTCCATTTGATCCGGTAATTTAAACAATCTATGTAAAAAGTATTCAACATCTTTTTCTTAAAAATTTCATGTCTTTGAAAGCCTTCCTTCTTCCTGCTTAAAGACAGTGTTGAGTGAATGAATGAGGATGAAGGGGGGTGGCAGTTTTGTGGGACCTCAACATCCCTAAGGGAAGAGCAGAGTCCTCAGAAGCAATGCCCCCTCCTTGTGTCTCTGGGATACCACCCTTATCATATGGAATCTGTGTGCCCTGTGGTCAGTGTAACTTGCCATCTAATTGGTCTTAGCTCGGGCTCAGCAAGGCTCAGTAGTGACCCTTGGCTGCCTCTGCCTTACCTTCACTCCTGTTGGTGTTAGGATACCTCTGGGGTCTGGTTGTGACAATCATTAGGCCCTAATTTAGAGCTCTGCCTTGCAACTCTTACTATAGAACCATTTCACACCCTCCCGTATAGTGACACCCCCTATAGTGACACGCCAAGTTCCCTAGCCAGATTCTCAGCTCTTTCTGAAATCTGTCTGTGCACATGAGACCAAGCATGGCTCAGGAAAAGGTCACCCTTAGAGCCTTTCTCTGCCTCAGCTTGCTACATTCTCAAGTCAGTGGAGCTGTGACTCAGCTCAGATTGAGGAGCTACTAAGGTTCTCCTCCCCTAATCAACCTGTTTCCTGGAGTTCCCTTCAACTCACCTAATGGTAAATGAAGAGGGATGTCTGACTGTTTTCCAGCTTTCTTCTCACAATCTCTGGAGCCAAAGAAGAGCTACCTTTTCTTTTTCTGCTCATTCATTTCCATTTTACCCTCTGCTGCCACAAAGCCGCCTAAATGTTCTGGCAGAAGAGCTAGTTTTTCTATGCTGGAGGAGTCACAGAGCATAAGTCCTTTGGGCTAAGTTGTCCATATAATAAAGGGAGTAATGAAGGGATTTGGAGAAACTTCCTTAATGTTGCCTGCTTGGCTCTCTAGTCTATTGTTTATATAAAACCTATTTCACATGTTTAAAAGCTGACTGTTTCCTATCTTTCTTGCTGAATTTCTTAGGTAACAAATTATGGTCTTTCCCCAAGTGAATGAATGGATAAATGCATGTGAACATTAGGATCAAACTTTATAATTTAAGAGGCAAAATGAGGAGTGCATATTTTCAAAGTATTGTATCATTGTAATTAATTTCCAAATTTATTCAATAGTGTTGTTTTTTTCCATGAAGACAGTGGAATAAGAGGAGGTTCTTGAGAGAGCTAATCTCAGGATGGGTGGGTATTAACGCAGAAGAGAATGGAGACGCAGCTGGTGGTGCTGGGTGTCCAAGTTTCAATGCCTCTGCCATGGCCATGTGGCAGAATGAAGAAGAGAAAAGCTGTAAAAATGCATTTCACAAATGTGTCTGGAGCAACATGGCCCAATATTCCAGTAGGAGAGAAGGATCTGAAGCGTGAATCAGTTGCGATCCAGTGAAAGGTTTTGGGGAGAATACTGAAGTAATGAGCTAGAGCAGTGGTTTTGCATAACCTGAGGACTGGAACTTCAAGAGTCAGTAGTTTGGGTAAAATAGTGCCAGAGGACATAGAACCTTGTTCAAATATGGGGCACATTTATGAAGTTGATTGTTCATGTGTGGTTCCCTTGACTATGGGACCAGACTCAAAACTCAGGTCGTCTAATGGTGAAGGGTCCAATAGAATGCCCCAGGGAGAGCTAAAGAGAAACATACGTAAAAATATTTAGTAGTTGAATAGAAAGTTTATATTTTATTAAAGGATGGATAATTGCTTATGGTCGGAAACTTACATCTACAATTTAAATGCCATCCTGCTACCTACAAAGCCATGGAAAAATCCATAGGTAATTTATTCTTGACTTTGCAATGTAGTATATATTTTAGAATTCTGTTTTTTCCTAATTGTGTCATCTCAGGGTTGACATCAGCATTTATTGAGTGTGCACTGGCTAGTAGATGGAAGAAGGAGGTAAGGAAAACAAGCCAGGCCAGGATTAAAGTGGTCCTCAGAGAGGGGACTGTGCACATCACTTACTGACTACATATCAGTTCACAAAATAAACCCAGGCACTGGGGATACAGAATAAAGATTACATTGATTCCTCTCCTCAAGGAGATTAAGGTCTAATGGGAGAGAAATAAAATACATAAAATCAACATAAATACATACAGATGTGCACAAGCGATTACAAGGCTGAGACGGTCATATGGAATCGAGAATTAGGCTGATTCGTTGGGAAATGATTAGGTTAACCTGAAAACGATATATAAAGGAAACAGGGATGTAGTATTCAAGGTTGTTATCAGTGTACTGTACTTTCACAGAGAAGTTTCATTTCTTGATACTCCTTAATGTGTAGACCAGTGGTTCTCAACCTTCTGGCTCTTTAAATACAGTTCCTCATGTTGTGACCCCCAACCATAAAATTATTTTCGTTGCTACTTCATAACTGTAATGTTGCTACTGTTGTGAATCGTAATGTAAATATCTGATATGCAGGATGGTCTTAGGCGACCCCTGTGAAAGGGTCGTTTGACCGCCAAAGGGGTCGCGACCCACAGGTTGAGAAACACTGGTGTAGATCTTAGAATTAGATGCAATCTTCAGCATCTAAGAAATTTTATTCCCAGGACTGACACCACCTAGTCCCCAGAGTAGCTGCAGGGTTTAAGGATCTTCTAACAACCCTCAGAAATCGCTATTTCTCTAATAAAAACACCTCAACTAAGTCTGAGAGCTTGCTATAGTGTGCGAGCAGATACATGCAAGAAGAAATATGTCAACAATTCGAACTTGTCAGGTGCCCACAGTTGTGGTGTGGGTAGCATGAGATCTGCTCTCAGTGTACTGTCTGCAGCCACGGGCTCAAAAATACTTCCTGTGGCCCTGCCTCCCTTCACCATCACACAAGGCACATTCCCATGAGTCTGTGCCCTAGGACAGCGGCAGAAAATAATCTGCTTTGACGTACTTTGAAGCCTTATCTAGACAGGTTTTTCACTCCTGCTCCCTGCGATCTTCTCTTCTCCTTCTCCAGGGTTGGCTGTCTGTCTGTGAGGAAGGCATAAGACATAATTTCCAAGAAAAGAGAGGAATTAAAACCAGAGGCAAGTGAAAAAAAAATCACATTCTTTATTCAAACAGGGAACCAGAAAAGACATCTCATTAGAGAAAAAGAGAAGCAGGAATAAAAAGGGGGTTGGGGGTGCGCACCAATATAGCAAAATCTAGAAAGAGCTTGGAAGGACTCTGGAATCCGACAGGCTGTTGCAGTTGTTTGCCTTGCCAAAAACCCACCCAGCAGTTCTTTTTGAAAAAAGAGCCCACGGGGACCGAAAGCACTGACTAATAATTCTTGAATCCATCTCCACAATATTATTCATCTCTGCCAAGGTCAAGTTTGGTCACTGCGTGGCTGGAGGTCTGGGCATGCTGTTCCTAGTTTTATTTTTACAGTAGTTATGGAGCCCTTTATATTTTCAAGGGCCCTCCTGTCACTTATTACCCACCGTCCAGACCACCCACCCACGCTCCCACACACAATACATCCAGACACACCCACAAATACCCAGATGCTTTAAACCTTATGGTTTAAAAGGGCTACAGGAAAAGTGTTTGCTCCAAAGGACTTTGCAGTACATACTCGGTGTTTCCCAAAATAAATCCCCTTGACTCTCTGGAGGCCAATCTGTGGATCTTTCCACTCAGCAAACATTTACGGAGCACCTAATGTGTGTCGAGCACAGATGGCTGTAGGAGCTAAAGGAAGCTCACCAGGAGGCAGGCAGGGCAAGAGTTCCTTCCTGAGGAGTCCTCTTTGTTTCCTTGTGACCAGGTGGGTGTGGGGGCGCAGAAAGGGAGAGGCTACTTCTTTCTCTCGCTCATATTTCCTCTTCCCTCCTTCCTTTTCTGTCCCCTTTATTCACTTTTTCTCTCCATCTCTTCATCTTGTGTCTCTCTCACTCCCTACCCTCCCTCTGTCCCCTTTCTCTATTTTCCAGAGGTTCTGTCCCCCCGGAGAGCTATCACTAGGCTTCTCCTGTCTCCTTAATAGACTGTTCGTGAAAGGAGGCGCTGTGGCCGTGCAAACTCTGTAAACATAAAAAGAAGGGGAAATGTTTGTCCTAACTCCGAAACTGGCCGTCAGGAATCTGCATTCGTTCCTCCGCGTCCTAACAGTGGTGCCTGCCCATCAGAAAGGCCAGTGCAGGGCTGACACCCCTGAGGACTTGCAGCCTCCTCAGGCCTCCCAGACCCTGAGCCCTTAGCATAATTTATGAGGTGTCAGGATATTCCAACCACAAGGTCAGAGTAGAATGGTTTTTACACTTCAGCTGCCATGAAAGAGAAACAATTTAATTCTGTTTCACTCTGGCACTGTCTGTTTTCGCAATGAACAGGGGATTTGGGTCTCCTCAAGATTATTTGTCTAAGCACAGACCAAGACCGCTGCTGAGACTTGAGATGTCTGATTTTGACTCTGGCTTCCTTCTCCTTCCTTCCCAGCGAGGGAAGGAGGTGCTTGCCTTTCCTATTGTATCAAAGTGAGACTGGAATTTATTTCCCCCAGGCAATTGTTGTGTGCAGTGGATAAACCAGATTTCTTGAGTCACTCCCTCCTCCTATAACTTTGAGTGGGGAAGAGTGGGTTTGGGTAAGTAAGGGGTATGAGAGAACCCTCTCCTAAATTCAGCGGGCCCCACAGTCCCTGCCAAGCCGTGGTCTTGAGTCTGAAGCAGTGTTTCCCTTGGCCTGGAAGTGAAGCCTCCTGGCTCCTCCTAAAGCTGTAGAACCAGAGACATTCCGCTGAGCAGCCTGAAGCTCTGCCTGCCAGGAAAACCCAACATCTCCTCAGAGACATCTCAGGCTAAGAGTGCAACACGCCTTCATCGACAGAGCTGCCAGAAGACAAAAACGCAAGGCCAACCGGCTTCTCAGGACCCCAAAAACCTTGTCTTCCACGCCGGACTGAGGAGGTCATCGGAGAATCAGAATGTGACATTCACGCAGGAAGCTTTGGGGATAGAAAAAGGCCTCCTGGATTCTTGGGCCTGGAAGCAATAGACCTTCCTCACCCCGTTCATGTGATCTTCTGTGTTAACCTCGTCTCTTAGCATTTGGCCCCATGACAGGCACTAGAAAGACAGGAACGGGAACAGTAAAATAGGATATATTTCATCAATCTTTAAAGTTTAAGGCTAGTTAAAAGGAAAATGGTAAGTATCTATATAGGTAACAATCTCTAAGAAACAGTAAGTGAAAAAGCCAGGGTACAATGCAGTGAGAATAATATCTTACCATGTTTATAAAAAGAGGCAGTTACATATTAATATGTACTTACATAGACATTGCATAGGGAAACAGAAGTTTGTTTCAGGGTTTGTCTTTAGAACAGAGAACTAGAAGCCTGAGGGCCAGAATTCAAATGCAGGTTTTCTTCTTGCTAGGTATTCTTTTGTATTATTTTTTTAAAAGAAGAAAAAAAAACTTTTTTTCAAACCAAGAGCTCATATTATCATTACAGAATAAAGTTTCATTTAAAAAATAGCATAAAATTACAGGGAATGGCAAAGCAAAAGGAAAAGGAAAAAGAAAAGCAAATTTATTCAGTTTAGAATGCAGCTTACTATTGGGCCAGCCAATTCTCCAAAAAACCACTCTCCTGACTTAAAGCAATTATTTCTTGGTGGGAGCAAGGAGCTCTTTGGTAAATGGCCTCTTAGTGTTCCCTTATGGAAGAATTCCTGACTTTCATGTGGGTGAGAAGACTACTCTGCCTGCAAGGTCTTCAGTCAAAGGAATGGACCCTCCTGCAATTTAGCACCCAGTGAGCCTCAGTTTCAAGCAAAGATCTGAGTCAGTTGGTTCGCACTCCCCTCTTCCCTAGTCCAAGTTTCTGCAGTCCCTTTTCTACACTCATTATCTATGTATTTCCAGGGGATGTCATTGATCCACGCCAGGTAGGTGTGTATGGGACCCTAGGTCAAACAACATGTGTTATATAGTACTAACTCTCTCTGGGTTAACTTGGTAAATCATTTAATCTCTCTGGGCCTCAGTTTTCTCATCTGTAAACAGAAAGATTTGAATGAGATACATTACCTTAAAATGCATTAAGTGCGGTAGGTCTTCCATTCTATGAAAATACAGCTGTCAGGCTTCATGCAGATGGAGACTGGGATATACTCATGGATTTCCATGGTTCCATCTAACCTCAGGCAGATGCATATACGAAAGTACTTTCTGACTTGTTTCTTCACTAATCAAGGATAGCTGAATTGCTGCCCCAAAGATGCTATTCACCACCAGAAAACAAGGGTTAGAAAGGACATACTGTCCTGCCATATTGACAAACAGAAGGAACCGCCATATTGTGAATCAAGCCTCAGAGGTATCCTGGTGTTGCCCCAATACCTTGGATGGATGGCCCACTGCTATATCCATCGTCTGATAGGCAGATGTTGTCCTTGAGGGCTACCATCCCTGATTAGACAAGAAATGCCACCAAAATGAAGGCCCCTCCGCCCATTCTCCACCCCACTGTAGGTGTCTAGGATATTAGAAGCACTTTCTCCATGTCAGGACAAGGTACTCTAGTAGAGCAGTCTAGTTGGGCTGTCAGGGTTCACGGGAACCAGAGAGATGATGAGGAAAAAAAAGAATGAAAGGACTGATGGGACAGCAGCCCCATCAACCCACTGTGCTCTACTCTTAGGTGGGAAACGGAAGAACTCAGTTGGTTAGCAATCAACTTGAAACGTCTGATTATTTCTCTGCAAATGTATTCCCCTCCAACATGTTTCTGTTCAAAATATAACTGATCCTCATTTCTTTCTCCAAATATCACTCAATTTGTCATTGCCATGTGTGTCCTGTTATCTTCAACCCCATAACAGTTTTGATTGGTTTTTCCATTAGCCATGCTTTTGAAGTATTACACTGCCACGCTGCCACAATTCAGTACAATAATAGAGTGGTTAAAAAAACAAAAGGGGGTTCTAGAGAGATAATAAAAGAAAGGCTAAAGAATATAAACTTTGGAGTTAGAACCTGGTTTAAATTCTAGCTCTGGCCTTGACAAGACTAGAGCAGCTAGATGAACCCTCAGTGGCCAGTAGCTTTGGGCCTGCTGCTCAGGGAGGAGCAGGAGCTGATGGACTGGGTCCTGCTCTATCACAAGGTTGTTTATAATTTAGGGAATTTCAACAATGAACAACCCTTTGAAAAGACATCAAAAATGTTTGAACTAGATTGGTAAATGCCCCAGCTAGTAAGGAATGTAATACAATTATAGATTCAAGTGGATGAAAAGGGAAAAATTTATGCCTGTCAGGTTAAAATATTTGACTGTGGTTCTGAAATTGATCCAGCTCCTTGGACATTGGATAGGTTAAAGGAAAATGATAGAAGAAGCTATGATTATCAAAAGCACCAGTCAGGGGACCACGCTTTCCTCCCTAGAAGCTGTTCTGCTCCATGCTAACTGAAGATGCAGCCACGGTGGCCCTAGTAAAGGAGAGGAAAGGAAGGAACCAAGGGATGACCTCCATTGGATCAAGTCAGTTGTTTACTCACTCATTGTAGACATCCTAAATATCAAAAGTTTTTTTTTACTATCTTTAAGGAGTTATGGGATATGTAAGTAATATGCGAAAATATTATATTTTGCCATACAAATCATTGCTCTGATACAAGTGAAATGCATAGGTTAGTTGTTCAGAAAACCCTTTGGTTTATTTCAGGTTGTTGCATTTTCTTAACCCAGTTGGTGTTCATTTTGAATTATGTGATTGTGACTAAGCTCCTTGATAAAATCAGTAATGATTTCCAAAGAGTGCTTATATTTAAAAGTCAAGTGCATAAATATCCAAAATTTCCTGAATCTGTTTTTAAGAAAAGAGATGCTATTAGACTTCTTGATATGATTATTTGAAAGAGCCAATCATCGAACTTAAAACAGATGTGCACAAATACTGTATTTGGAAAAATGTAAGAAATCACCCAGCCAGAGTGGCTCAGTTGGTTGAGCATCGTCCTGTGCATTGAAAGGTTTCCAGTTCGATTCCCAGTCCGCAATCACCACAGTTAAATGACTTAACATAGGTAAAATGATAAGAATAGGGCCTGATATAGTGTAAACATTACATTATAATCAGCTATCTAGGATATTAGATTATCCTACAGATTCTTGACTCACTGTGCTGGGTTCACACAAAAAAGTAAGGATGCTGCTTCTGAATCTCCCAGAGCTCATGTCTACCTCACCCCTTTGTCATAATCGTAGTTAGTTCTGTTTCTTCATGTGCTGTGCCACATGTAAAGCTTCATCCATCTTTAGTGACACATGTTTACTTACTTACATACCTATCCCTCACTTGGCCATATCCTCTCTCAAAAAAATAAAGCTTGTCTTGCTCTTAATTTTAAATCATTCTCCTCCACTTTCCTGCTCAAAGTTTCCCTGCTATTTAGATTAAAATAGTAACAGAATATCTGAAAGTTTGAAAGGGAGAGTCAAACTTAACTATAATCTTTCACAGGATTCTGGCTTCCTCGCCATCGTTGTTTCCTTAAGACAAAATATCCATGTGGGTCTGCTCTCAGTTGAGGGAGATTAAGGAAGACATTTTTCCCTGGGAAATAGATAAGGTGTCATAGTGGGTATTGCTAATTAAACTGAATATATTTAGGTAGCAAGCAGTTTAGCCCCTTGTCTGTCCCCACTTGCCATTCCATTACCTTTGTCAGTCAGAGGTGGGCATGTGACTCAGATATGGCTAGTGAAGCATAAGAGAAAACCTACTGGGGAGGTAAAGTGAGAGAAACTCTGGAAACCATTTTCTTTTTTTAAGAAAGAAAAAGACTAAATCGCACAAAGAAAAAATCCCCCTAATGAAGTGAAAATGTGATGTTGGAGGCTGTGGAAGCCATGTTACCATAATGAGATACAAGTCTCAGAATCAAAACCCAGCATACTAACAATGTTAGAGTAAAGAGAGGAGAAGAAAAGAGAACCTCGATGACAGAATTGAGCCACTACCATTGCCTTGGAACAATCCTGTGTCCGGACTTCTTTTAATATAGAGTATAACAATCATAATTTGGTCTTCTGTTGCTTGGTAATACAAATGTGCATTTCAGAAGGACTATTAAGTACTTAGAATCCCCTTTGAAATCTAATAAAAATAATTATTTATACTTTTAAAGATTTTTCTATATTTCAAAATATTGTCATGCCTCTATGATTTCACTACAAATTTGAACTTTAATTATAATTTGATTTGATTTTTTTCTGCCCCGGATATTTATTACCCCTTCCTAGAGAGGTTTTTGCTTTAAGTGTACATTTGGAATCGGAGAGACCAGAGTCACATTTTACTAGACATTTGAATGGGAAAATTACTTAATTTCTCTGATACCTAGTTGCCTCGCTTAAAAATAATATCTAGGGCTGTTACTGAGATGACATAGTAACAGGATTCTCTAAATCTTGGTACAAAATGAAAACAAACAAAAAAATGTAGAGAAAAAAGAGAAGGAGGAAATAGGGGCGGGTAAAAACAAATTGAAGCAGGAGGAAGAAGAGAAGGAGAACAAAAGAAGAAAAAGAAAAGGAGGAGGGGGCTAAAGAAAAAAGACGTGGCAGAATAGGCAAGAAAAAGGGGAGAAGGAGTTAGAAGACAAAGCAAGGCAAGGAGGGAAAATTGGAGGAAGAGAAGAGGAGGAGGTTCAGAAGATGAGAGGAAGAGAAAAGTGATGATGATGATGACCATGGCAATGACAATGGCCATGATTTTAACCCAGAGAAGAACTAAGAAAGAGGTTAAGATAAATTTTAGTGCACACACAAAAAACCCCATCATCTGTGTCTTAATACTAGTACAGTGTGATTTCCCTCCCTACCCCCCCCCTTAAAGCTTTGTTATTATATATGGTTGACCCTCATGCAGTTTAAATCTTGTTACTCCAAATACCACTACAAAGAAAATTGCAAAGGATTATAAACCTTGGGCAATAGTCCTCATATTTCAAAGAAGTGGTTGATTCATTAAGATTCCGGTGCAATCAAAGAACTTGGAGAAGTCCCTGGAGTTTGTTTTAGTCAAATGTGAGGTACAGCTAAATTAAACGAATAAAAAATTAAATGAGTGATTCATTGGGTTTCTTCTATAATGACCAGGTGTCCTTCTTCCTCAGTGATGACAGGATAAGAGGAAAGAGGCCTTTTTTCTCATGCTAGAGGGAGGTCTTGACAGTGAGGGCTGATAAAAGACCCTCCGTTACTACCCCATTGGTTACAAGCCATTTCCTACACAGAGTCTAAGAAAAAACTTGTCTGGTTTTGTGCAGTCACGGTAAAGTGTAGCACAAACCAACATAGGTGGAGGACTAGAAAGATCTCTCAGAGGACCTTCTGGGCCTACACTATTATACTGAAGCCACCGTGGGAAGTTGGAAGGGGGGCCTTTCCATTTACTTCTCTAGGTTTGTTTGTATCAGCTCTCTCCCTGTCTCACTGTCTCTCTTGGGTGCTGTCGTGAGCCCTCCATCTGCAGCTCTCTCCTTCCTGCTATAAGAAACACATGCAACCTTCCCCTTTGTCTGTCCTACCTACTCCACACCACTTAATGTTTCCAGCTTTCCTTGGTATGCATTTGAGCTTGAGATTTACCAACTTTCCCTAGGGCCATATTCCCACTAGATCCCCCTCCATTTCAAATTGGATTATCTCTAGCAACCATCTCTCAGACATAGCCATGGATATTATTGCTAGTTCTCATTCTCCCCTCTAGGAGGTTAGAGCTTGAGCTAATGCTGCCTTCATCACCCTAACCTCCACCTTCTGGCCTGATGCCCTTACCTTCTGCATTTAAGCTTTCACTTTGGAATCTTATTACCTTGCTTTGCAATTCCAGTAGAGTGACTTCACCCAAGAAAGGCAAAGGAAGGAAACTCTTGCATTGACCTGAATTAATAACGGAGAAATGAGAGAAGTCTAATCTTTTCAGGGCAGAAGATGTGTGCATTGTTTGTTGTGAGGAGCCCTTGGGAGGGGCAGATTTCAAGGTCAGCATTGATGTGGCACATTTTTCAATTAGACAATGTACTGTATGGCATTTCCCTTCCTCCCCCAACCCCTTCTCTTTTATTACCACATGACTTCATCTCCCCGTGTGACTGACAGAGCCCATTGGGCTCAACACTGATAAAAAACATCTGGGGGAGAAAAATTGCAATTTAGAAAACAATTAAGTACATCAATTTCAATTCATTTAGTTGGCCAGAGAAAGAAAAGTTCTTTCAAAGAGGTAACTTGATCTACAGTGGTCATGGATTAAAGGGCAGTAGATCCATTTTCTCCAGGTCATAGAGTGGAGGAATGCATCTTAGCTCAGAGGTCTAAACGCAGACACACACTCCTTGTTGCAAATTTTAAAAAAAGAGTAAACCACTGAGACGTTCCCTAATTTTCTCATTTCTTCTCATGTTTAAGACATTCTTTTTCTAGTCTTAATTCCCAAGAACTTAAGTGCTTCCTTGAAGGGTGTGTGTTTCTCTCAAATGCTCACCATATGCTCATTTGTTATGGGAGCTGGGTAAGTGAACCTTGGTTTACTGTTCAAGACCCTATCCAAAGGACTCAAGGGTAGTGTGTGCACGTGTGTGTGTGTGTGTGTGTGTGTGTGTGTGTATTAACTGACTTACCCTTTAACTCACTAGCTCTTTGAACACCCCACCCATGGGTTCATTTTTTAAGGTACTCAGAACCTTTACCAATCATGGCATAACTTTTCATTCCCAAAACCTTGTACAAAGAATTTTAATACCAACAAGCTTGTCCTGGGTGCCTCCTCCCTTGCCAGAAACATATACCGAGGTATTTTATTGATCATCTATTATAACACGGCCACTGTGATTTACCCCTTGATTATAATATCTAATTTTCTTGTCACGTCTTTTATATTAAGTAGGTATTATCATTCCCATTCCTAGTTTAAGGCATTCAGATTCTTACCCACATAAAAGAGGAAAGGCTTGAATCAGATTTCTCACCTTCTTAGGTTCATGCTGTAAATATCACAGACAGAAAAATAACAACCGAGAAAATAAACTGGAAGGTAAGTTCCAGTGGTAACTCTGAATTAAAATTTTCTGGTTACATTTAATTAAGAGAACATATATAAAATAACTATTTAGTGCCTGGCCCAAAGTAGTTCCTCAGTAAGTGATGGCTGTAATTATTACATAAATCCATCTTTACTTATTCCTCTACCTTACCCTCAGTTTTCCTTGGGATTATCAAGTACACCACTAAGGTTTTATTATAATCCCCACTTAAAATCCTCACCTAGCTGATCTGAAGACCTAAAAGCAAAATCCAGGAGCAGGCATTTTATGTTATCTGACTGAGAATAATAACTATTAGGAAATCTCACTTTAGGAAGGGGCCAACAGATGGAAAAGTTCCTAAAGGAGACTTCGCTCGTTTTCTATTAAAGTCTGCCTTGGGAACCAGCTAAAAACATACCCTTTATCACAGCATGTGTTTAATTTTGCCTACTGTAGACAAGGAATGCAATTACAAGAATACCGTGAGGCCATATGGAAGTGTAGGGTTGGGCATACTCATTTTGTAATGAGCCAGAGCTGCCTGACAGGATCATTCAACAAGTGGACCACATTGGCACTAGGAGGGCTGGAGGCTAGGAAACATGAACAAAGAGAGGATTCCACATTGGTGAACGGATGGTAAAGTACAGAGGATGTGTGGGCTAGAGGCATTTGAGAGGCAGGGGGAGTGGAAAGAGGAGCCACTGGTGGGGCTATGGTTGAATCCAGAAACCTATAGGCTTTTGAAATTCATGGGTCTGGGCTCCTGGGTAGAGAATCCAGGGGTGATTTTAAGCTCAACCAAGTCAGAAGATTGCTGAGAAGAGCTTACTTGATTTAATTGTAGAGGTAGCAGGATGAAAAATACCTAATTCCAAAATCATTGCAATAGTTGAGAAATGAGGAGATAACTGGGTAGAGAATCCAGGGGTGATTTTAAGCTCAGCCAAGTCAGAAGATTGCTGAGAAGAGTTTACTTGATTTAATTGTAGAGGTAGCATTGCTATAGTTGAGAAATGAGGAGATAGATCATTGGGAAATAGAGCGTTTAAGGCATACCTGTTTAAGGCATACAGATTGATGAGGAGATAGATCATTGGGAAATAGAGCGTTTAAGGCATACCTGCTAGAGCATGGGTTCTCAACCTGTGAGTTGAGACCCCTTTGGAGGTCGAAAGACCCTTTCACAGGGGTCACCTAAGACCATCGGAAAACACATATATAATTACATATTGTTTTTGTGATTAATCACTATGCCTTAATTATGTTCAATTTGTAACAATGAAATTGGGGGTCACCACAACATGAGGAACGGTATTAAAGGGTCGCGGCATTAGGAAGGTTGAGAACCACTGTGCTAGAGAAACTTCCCTGGTAGAATTTGGTGAGATGAGAAGAAATCAGGGTGGCTTGCTTGTCAGAGATGAACAATCAAACAATAGTAAGAAGGCAAGGGTGAGGATGGTGACTGCAAGAAAAACATGGAACTGAAACTGAGCACCATGCCACCCCATCAGCCATGAGTCCAATTAGCAAGCAAGGAGGAGGTCTTGTGTTTGGTTTCTTGTTGATAATAGAAACAGGACAGCCTCCTTCTACTGGACAAATGTGCTTGCTGAGGAAGGGAAAAGTTTTCATGATATGTTGGTTTTTGTTTTTATGTTTTGTTGGTTGGTTTGGTTTTTAACCTCTCGAGGTCAGCTCAAGGCAATAAGACAATTAAATCCAAGGGACTGCAGAATTTGTCAGAACCATTTATCTTCCTTGACTTTAAAAGGCATAAAATGTTACCAAATAAGATTTCCAGCCTTTCTGGCTTCTGTTTCTGCCAAAAATGCCCCATGACAACTACCCTCTGAGCGGTAGCAGCCTCTTCAGATCACAAAGAACCCTGGAGCTTGCTAATAAAAAGAAAATGATTTTCCATACAAAGAAACCAGATCTCCCCTGCACACCTAAGAAGACTTGGCTTCAGATGTAGTTGAAGGTTTGGGGTGGGGGGGTTATCATTTTTATATTACAAAAGCTCACTCTGAGCTTGAATTTTCATGTGACTCTTTCAAGCACAACAGAACCCCCTGTCAGGATATATATACATGGCAACTGCATTCTTGAGACAGCTGTAAATTCGCCTGCCCTTCCTTTTCTCTCCTGGACTTTAGGTTCCTTTCAGGGACCCAGAAGGATTGTTTCTGTGGAACCTAGTTTCCCCTAGTTTAACCCAAAATAGAAACCTGCTCTACAGCATCAACAAATCTTAATAGGCAGGTTTTGAACCGAAAGAATCATGTCCCTGGGCTGAATTGCTTAGTACAGTAAAAATTCTCCATGTGGATGAAAAGGAAAGAGAGAGAGGGAGAGACAGACAGGGAGAACTTTTCTTCATCTTTTTATTTATAAAACACTTCTGAGCTTATTGGCAAGAAGGCACAATCTACTGTAACATTCAGGGTGGTCCATTTAAAACAGTGCCTTCCACACAGGCTAGCTGTAAGTGTGGCCCATAAGTGGGTCACCAGATGTATTGTTATGTCACTCCTTCCTGCCATTGTAAAACCAGGCAAGGCTTTCAGGGTTGGGAGGATCCGTGGAAATGCAGGGAGGCTGTTGAGCCATAGAACTGTGACAATAAAGAAATCCACAAGGAAGGCTGGTAACTGGAAAGTAAAATCTGAGCCAAAAATAGGAAATGTGTTCAGTCTCAGTGCTAGCGATCTCTGTTCTCACCGGGACTGTTTGGGTTTTTTTGTTTTGTTTGGGGTTGTTATTTTTGTTCGTTTTGTTTTTGGGTACCGGCCCGATGGTTGCATTTCATTTGCCCCTTCAGCACATACTTATTGAGCTTCTACTCTGGCAGCCCTCTATTGAATGCTGAGGACATGATACTATAAAAGCAAAGGCAGTGCCTTCCAGAGCCCGCGTTCTAAAGATAAACAAATCTGTCCATGGTATGTTCCACATAATGTCAGATAGTGATGCTGCTTTAGAGAAAAATACAGCAAGTGAGGAGGAAAGGGGAGAATTTGGGGAGGCCTCTTGAATCAAGTAACTTTTTTATAGCAGAGACCTGAAGGCAGTGGCAAGGTGAGCCATGTGCACACCAAGCAGACGAAACAGCAAGTGCAGAGGCCTAGAGAGGCATGAGCGTGCAGTCATTCCGGGAACAGCAAAGTGAGTGTAGGTCCTTGTGAGACCAGCTTTATTTTACTCAAACCTTCCTAAAGTTAAAGATAAGGAGTGGAAGAAATATGGGACAGAACTGGGATTCTTATTTATTATAACTAAAAGTAGAAATTGAGGTAGAGACAATTAACCTACTTCCCATGTCCCTGAGCCAGTGATCACAGAGTGTGCTGTATGGCTAGTGGGGACTCCCCGGAGTGAGGGAAGAAAGGGGAGAATTTTGCCACAAACAGAGGCAACCACTTTTTGAATGAAGATTAGGCAACCATTGTGAGCTCTGTCCAAGGCCATGGCCATTTCAGAGTCTGCACAGGTATTCTAGTAAGGTTAGTATGAAATTTTGTATTACCAATAGGGTTGTCAAAGTGCAACTGAAATAAACTTCCTGTTTCCTAGAAAGTTTGCTATTAAGGACAGAAAAGGGAAAAGTCATTTTACTCAATGTTCGCTCTGCTCCTTCCCCCTCATGTTGCCTTAACCTGATGCATTGGCCTCTTCAAAGTTGGAGAGGTGTCATTTCATTTCTCAAAAGCAGTGGTGAAGGGTGCCGAAGGAGAGAAAGCCTGGTCTCAGCCACCTGGTGTGAAGGCCCCAAAATGCTAGGGAGCCTGCAATGAGAGGCTTTATTGGCAGGGACCTGCTGCCTCCTCCTGAACTTAAGGTCTCAATCATGAGATGATTTTTTTCCTTCCAACAGGTCTTTGAAGTCTGTCTTCAGGATCTTTTTCCAGTATTGTCTACAAGTTGTTCACATGTTCTGTAGGTCATAACTCCAAAAGTTTGATCTGCCTCTTTACTCCCAGCTTGGCCCTGATCAGTTCTAACAGAAACAGAGAAGCAGAGAATGTGGGCTTTTCAATGACTCATTTATTCGGCCAACATTCATTGAACACCTACTACATGCGAAGCATTGTTCCTAGAGGCTGGAAATGAAACTGTGAACAGCAGTGAAACCGTGTGGGAGAATGTGCAGAAAGAGGGAAACTTCTTCCCTTTCCAGATCCACCGTCATCCTCTGATTTTTATGGGGACCCCATTCAGAGAATTTCACTGAAGCACTAATTTCATAAACACCCCTGAGTGGAATTTCAAAGAATCCAAGATTCATTAACCAAGGAGAAAGGCCTTTCTAGATCTTAACATGTAAATGAGGCATCACCACTCCATTATCTTCTATCTTGTATGTTTGCTTCATAACATTGACCATAATTAAAATCATTGTTCATTTCATGTCTGCCCTTCGCCAAATCAAAATGATTTAAATCTGTTTTGCTCCCCATGGTATCTCCAGTCCTCACACAATGCTTGGCATGTATTAGGCACCAAATGAGTACTTGTCAGCTTAGTGGATAAGTAAACAGTTGAGCAAATAAATCATGTCCTTATTCACTTGAAAAGTTTGGAAATTTTTCTTATATCCATGTTTGAAGGAGGGGTCATGATTATCACATTCCTTCACATTAAAGCAATTCATAATTATTTCCCACAGAAATTAGAATTTACATATACTTGTTCATACACTAAGTCACTTGGCCTCACCCTTCTTCCTGATTATTGGGCTAAACCTACAAGGGAAAAGTGACTTGAACATCTACACCAAGCTCCAGATCAGGGCCTGTATTAAGAGCACTCCTCTTTCCTTACCCAGGGGTCTAATATTCCACATTAGATTATTTGGGCTCTTTGATCCCTAAGCCATTTTTTCTGAAGTCAGGCCTTATGGCCCCAAGATCTGCCCACATTCCAGAATAGGTTAAGTAGGATGTCTTATTAATCTCTGTCTGGACCCTGTCCTCAGATTAGCAACCACTAAATGTAATCACTGTGATGAGGAAGAAAGGGCCCATACAAAGTTTAGCCAATGAACGGCTGCCTCTGTGAGACCAGCTGTCCATGACTTCACACCTCTTCCAGGCACAGCAGGTTGACGGAGAGAAGGAAGTACCTTGCTCTCACTACCAAGCCGCCAGCCATCACTCCAAAAGGTGTGCTGAGAAGTCCTTCTGAGCTAGAGAAAGTGCCAGAGGCTGATATTCTAGAGACAGACTATCATTTCACGTCAAGAAATGGTAGCTGGGCCCAGGGCAACACTCAGAAAGGCCTAATGAATGGACTCAAATGCCCCCGGGTATTTCATTGTTTGGTGGGTCTGGTTCTCATAATTTAAATTTCAGTTTTAACAATACATATTGTCAGAGAACATCTGGTAGACACAGAGGGCTGTCTGCCACATTCCTTTTTCCTTCTTGACAAATATTCCTAGAGGGGCTGAGACACAGACAATCATCCATGACATCCTTTTGTTCTTATTGCAACAACCCAAATCCTTTCTATACACATGTTTAATCCGGTGGTGCAGGAAAATTGTAGCCTTCTTATTCTTGCTAAGGTCCCAAGAGCAAGGCCTGGCTGCCTTCCCAAGGCACTCTTCTTCAAGAGTTCCTATCAAGAGACTGTTGAGCTGCATCTCTCGTGCATAGCTTGAACGTGTGACATGATTTTAAATTGTCCTATTACTTCCTGATGTCAGTCACTGAAGACACTCAGACACTGAAAACAATTTTGGAGCTCCTTCCCACCTCTCCTCCTCCTTTAACTGTCTCCCTCAACTGTGGCCCACAGCTGGGGTGGATAGAATGGAATACACACAGCCGTATTGTGCAAGTGATTGGACAAGAAGTGAGCCAAGCCACTGGTGACCCCTCCCAGTAAAGTGAGAACTGAGAGTAAGATCAAGAATCAACAAGAGAGAGTGAGTCACTCTGTCAGCTGCACTCTTGTCCCTGAATTTTATAAGGCACCTTTGCATTCCAATACTAAACCTCTCCTTCTTCTCAGCCAGATCAGACCACTCCATTATCCATATGTCTTCCCCTTTCCTTAGTGCCCTAGCCCTACTTCTCTTGCCTGATACTACCTTATTTATTTGCAAACGTGTTTCCCTTTCTAGCAAATTCCTTGAAAGAGCTGTCTATATTCATTCTCTATAATTCTTAATCACTTATTACTGCTCCAATTCAGCTTTTGTTCCCACATACTCTACCCAAACTGTATTGGTCAATTCTCAGTTCTCCTCTCACTTAATTTATTAGAAAGATTTAATACAGTTGATCCCTCTGTCCTCCTTGATGTACTCTCTTCACTCAGCATTCAGGACATCCTACCCTAGGTTGACTTCATTGGTTACCTCTTAGTGTTCTTTACTGTTTTTTTCCTTTTCTTCCCAAACTCTCAATGTTTAAGTGCTCCAGGGCTCATCCTTTGTCCTCTGCACTATTTTCATTCATTCTTTTGTATTCTTATCCAAATCTGGACTCTGCCTACCATCTCCATGCTAATTTTCTATCTCTAGCCAGATGTCTCTTCTGAACTTCAGACTCACATATTCAATTGACTCAACATCTTCACTTGATGTCTTCTAAAAACTCACAAATGTTGAGTTTAAGCTGTTCTAATTCCTGATCTCTCACCACTGGTGATTCAGGCCAAAAACTTTACTGCCTTTGATTTCTCTCTTTATTACATCCCCACACACAAGCAAATCCAATTGGCTTTCATTTCAAATATATCTGGAATCCAGACACTTCTCTCTTCCTTCAGTGACACCACCCTGGTTGGAGCCACCATCACTTCTGTGCTGAATTCCTACAATAGTAATTTTGG
>NW_006293313.1:293156-301571 GCF_000327345.1 Myotis davidii | reverse complement strand
TGTAAAAGGTCATGTAGTAAATGTTTCTGCTTTGCAGGCCATGCAATCATTATGGCAATTACCTCTACTGTTGTAGTGCAAGTGGTAACAGCTATGTTCTAATAAAAGTTTATTTACAAAAAAGCAGCCAGCTGGATTTGGACCATGAGCCAGAGTTTACCAGTGCCTGTTCTAACTGATCTTATTTCCATTCTTGCCCTTCCCGCCCCCCTCCCCTGTTCTCTTTACTCAACATAGTGTCAGAGGAACTCTTTTAAGCAAGTCACATGTCATTTATCTGATCAAAACTCTACAGTGTCTCCCCACCCCAATCAGGATAAAAGTTAAAGTCCTTTTCATAACCCACATGACCCTACATGATCTGGCCCCTCCCATATCCCTAACCCACATATCTTACTCCACTCTTACCCTCCTTTACTCTGTGGCAGCTGCACTGATATCCTTGCTGTTTCTCAGATAGGCCAGGCACACTCAAGACAGGGTATTTGTACTGGCTATTCCCTCTTCCCCCAGATATCCATCTGGCCAATGGCTTCACCCTCTTCATTTCTTTGCTCAAATGTCACCTCTCCAATGAAGTTAATACCACTATTTGAAATCACAACCTTCTTCCATGACTCCCACCCCCCCTTACTTTACAGTACTTTCTCCTTTCCCCAAAAAACTTACCATTTTGTAACATAAAATAATTTAAAATTCTATATTTATTGCATCCCTATCTCTTCTAAAATACAAACTACACAAGGCCAGGGACCTTTGGGTTTTATTTCCTGGTATATCCTGAGATCCTAGAGCAGTGCATGGCACATAGTAGGCATTCAAAAAATGGTTGGATGAATGAACCTGTGTAGCCTCCCAGAGGTATGGTCAGCCACTCCATTCTCTATATTACTTTAACTTTTTGTGCAGGCCACTCTTTTACTCTTTTTATCCTGATTTATTATTATTTATGTATCTGTCTTTCCCATTACTGAGCCATGATCTTCTTGGACATTTTCTATATGTTTATTTTCAGAAACTAACACAGCCTGTCATACAGCAAAAGGTCAAGTTATACCAACTTAATGAACGTACAAAGGTGCTGTATATGCATAGTTCTCTGGCCCCAAATCACGGACTCTGCAAGTCAGTTATCATTTAAAAAGTCTCTTCTCAACCCTTACTCTAGATACATGTATACACACACTCTACTAATTGAGATAATTTAAAACTATTTTTCACATATTTACTTAATTAGCTTGCAGTGACCTCTGCAAAAACACTGGCCTCCAATGATTATAAGAGGTAGTTTTCTGGCATAGACACCAAAGCATCAAAGCATCAGCTGGGACCAAGGAAAGCAATAACACAACTGGTTTTAATTACTCCTGACAGGCAGCTGAATGTATCTGCCACAGGTCTTCTCCCCAATGCATCACTCAAAACAGACCAGTCACAGGAAATGGTGGAGAGGAAAGGAAAAAAAAAAAACACACCAAAAAAACAGGATAAGGCCAAAATGTGTCCATAATACAAAGCAGATCATCTTTCACATTGGATGACCTTTTTCATTTTGTTTTATATTTTTATGATGGTCCTGAATCTATAAAATTGCCGACCCCTTAAGACTTGGCATGCTTGTAAGCTGGTGCTTAGAAGTGGTGGCCCAGGTTCTCAGAAAAGGAGGTAGGTGAAGATTGTACCCATTCATGAGTCACTGCATAAGCTAAGGGGTCCTCCAAAGTTCATCTAGAATTGCAGGCATGTTAGCAATTAATTCATCTCTGACGTACAGGTAAGCACCTTCTTCCTATATCCAACAGTCACAGAAGACTAACTTCATCTAAAGCCTGGTTGGTTCTTTGGACTTATTGCTTAGCAGGAAGCTGGTGAGAATTAGGCGGTTGCTTTGTTATGACCTACTCACAATTACAATACATCTCTCTCATGAGCTACACCCTCTCACATGATGAAACTCTGGACTTTGGGTTGGCCATATCCTTAGGTTGACTCATACAAAAGAGAGAGATGTTCCTATGAGGCAGGATTTTAACTCAGAACCTAATTTTCTTGCTGCAATCTCCTCCTGAATGCCTGAGCTCAATGCCTTCTTGTTTCTGTGCATTTTCTGTTTGCCAGCTTGCATTGCCGGGTCACTGTTTGAACCATTCTTGCACACCTCTGTGCTCATCAGACTTCAGATGCCCTTGGTTTTTCCTGCTGCTTTGTTCGGATTCCTTTTTGATGCCTCCAGAAACTTAGACTGCCTCCTGAGTCTTTCTGCTATCATAATATTGCCTTTTATATTTTCAACAAAAGTTTGAGTTACTGCAGTGTGAGGGCCTATGCTGAAGACTGAGACTCTATGCCCTGGCTGGTTTGACTCACTAGAGTGTCAGCCCACAGACCGAAGGTCGCGGGTTCAATTCCTGGTCAAGGCATGTACCTCAGTTGCAGGTTCCCAGCCCTGGTAAGGGCACATGCAAGAGGCAACCAAGAGATGTGTCTCTCACCTTGATGTTTCTCTTTCTCTCCCTCTCCCTCCCTCCGTTCCCCTCTCTCTAGAAATCCATGGGAAAAATCCTCAGGTGAGATTAAAAAAAAAGACCGAGACTAACCATGAATGCTCCATTAAAGAACTCAGAATTTAATAGAGGAAATAGCACATAAGTGGGTAATTACAGTGCCACATCAGTGCTGTGATATGTTAAGCAGCGGGTATTAGGGTAGTGTGGTAGTAGGGGCACCTAACAGCACCTGGCGGGGAGGGGCTGGTGGTGAGGGAAGCTGCCTTTTTGTCAGCAACATCTAAACAGTCTGTGCCAGACCCAAAAAACAACAACATTCAATTCTAAGGAAGTAATACCTGTGAATGCCCTGAGCCATAAATGGTAGCTCCTTCGGGGAACTACAAGTTGTTAAGTATGACTGCAGCGGGTGTGGAAAAGCCAAGGATGGACAAGGAAGTCAGGGCTTTATTGTCCTTCTAAGGAGTGAGAATTCACCCTAGGGGTGATGGGGAGTCACTGAAAGTTTATGTGCCACACGGTCATATCTGTATTTCAGAAGGACTGGCATCGATGTGGAGAATGGATTTTACCATCTAGCTATTGCCCTGAACCTGGCCCACATTCTCGCCTGCCTTACCTTACCTTTCTGTGGCTCTGAAAAGCCCAGCTCCATGTCCCTTTCCCCATCAGTATCTTCAAACAAAACTAATGATCATAATCAGTTTAAGGCCTTATAAGAAATACAAATTATTTGAGCCCACTTCACAGAACTTAAGACTGTCATGGGGACAGAGCCTGTGAATCTCTATTTTATAAAAGTTTCCCAAATGATTCTGGGGTAGTTGGACTATGGTCAGAATTTGGAACTAATGTAGACTGTCACTTACACCACAACACTGATGTGTTGATAACACCAGCGGAGTTTGACTCACTGAATTAGATTGAAGATAGCTAGGGAAGGTCTCACTCTAAATGTCTTCCTTCTACAATATCTCTGGCTCTACTTCCAAGACCAGAAAAATCAGTCCCTCACTTGAACCCTCAAGAACCTTGTCTTGTTTGATGGATAACATGTCCAAACCCTAACATGACCTAGTAGGCAGCATGATCAGCTCCAATGGCCTCTCAAGTCACTCCTTCTTTTATTTTGCTATTAACAGTATAAAGGGCAAATGTTGATACAATTTACTCTCCAATGTCTAATTTCTCAATTAAATTAGGGTGGATATAGAGTTGGGAAATTGTGTAGAGCAATAAAAATATGGGACATTTCTAAGGAGAATGGAAAGTGGTGACTTACGAAGAGAAGATGGACTGCTGCTGTTTTCTTATACTCCTAAATCTCAGTAGAGTGAAATAATCAGACATACAAAGGACAATTATGTTATTTCCTCCATAAGCTCAGGAGCCCAGGAGCAGAGGAAATTGATAATTGTGTCAATCAGTATCTGAGTGTTGGCAAAGCAGAAAGCCAAGAGGTAACAGAATTAAGAGTGCTATTGTAAAAGAAAAAGAAAATTCCTGTGTGGGCCTAAAAAGAAGATTCGGCTAATTTGCTCGAAGACATGGAGGATTAAAACTGGAGGGCCCTTATTTGCCACACTCAGTCCATTTGGTAATGTTCACCATTTGATTTAGTTCTGCTCTCTGATTCGTTCACTAAGGGCTCTACCTCTTGTTTTACTTACCTTAGACTGTGGAGTGACATACACTAGATGCCAGGGACAGAGTAAATGACACAATTTTCTAGGGCAAACATGAAACTACCAAGGTAGTAAGTGTCTTATAATGCTTGTTTTCCTCCTAAGTTAGAGCTATGCCTTGCAGATATGATTTTTATGGTGATACCATATCATGCAATAGGCCTTCTTTACTTAAATTGATTCTTTGCATTTCATAGAAGACTCATTACACATCAAAATACAAACATATACATATAACAAACATATATATCTATTAAAATACAAGTGTGAGCTTCCGAATGAAGATAGTGGAGTGTTTTAAAGACAATAGCAGTTAAAATTAAATTACATTTTGTTCTGAAAGATTTTTTTATTATTCTTAACCAATACCTTAAATTAATCCAATTGGTTCACTTTTCAGGTTTATCATTTCCCTTTTCTTTCGAATGTGTGTTCCTATCAACCAAGGAAACAGGAGCAGCTGCTAAGAAGCAAGCAGCCAATGGCTAAAATTAGATTATCAGTGACATTTACTTATATGTTCACAGCTGAAATTTCAAGGGTACAACATTTTCTCCTGGAAAGAGAGACTCCCCCATCACTGAAACACAGCCTTCTGTTATCAAGTTACAGCCATACAACATCAATGGGTAGTGAACTGACCCAAAATAAAAAGTGAAACCATATACGTTTTCTGTCAAGAGAAAGACTAAAGACAAAATTAAGTAATGGGCTTGTTTTCACAAGATTATTTTGACTGCCCTTCTTAATTAGGGGAAGATTTTTGTCTAAGTAGTAGTCCCAAAGAGGAAGTATAACATATCTAGCACGAGGGCAGAGGGAGGAGGTCTAGCCCTTACTCTGTCCTCTATAATGCAAATCCTCAGAGACCCGGGCAGTGTAGAATTGTGGACATTGCTCCGTTTCTGGTTTCTGTGTACACTTATCCAGTTTAGGTATACACAATCATTTTTTTTCTTATATTTTGCTCCATTCATCTTTCGGAAAATCCAAAGTGTTTGCATGTACTTCTATAATTAGTGGAAATTGTACACACGACATTACCAGTCATTTCCAGACATGCATTGCCCCCACTTCTCTCCATTCCTCCATGAATTACAAGGTGCCCCTCGGAGGGGAGCACCTCTGTCCCAAAGCAGCATTGTGCAGTCCAGCCCCTCCTTCCCACCGCTGGTCAGGAGCGCCCGTCGCTGTGCAGTGCGAGCATCCACACTGGGACGCACTGCTCTGGAAAGCCGTCCTGCTTCTCCTGGCCCAGCACCACCAGCCCACTCTTCCTAATGAGGCTGTGGAGGATGCCCATGTCCCGAGTCACACTGCTGTCAGAGAGGTCTAAGGTGCAGCCCTCCCGAGCCACGTTGTCCTTCAGTATGATGACGCCATGTTTTTTCAGGCCCTCTCGACACCGGGAAAGAAATGCAAGAAGGTCCTTATCAGTCAGGTACCCTACAGATGACCAAGTAGATGGGCAAACAGAAGGAATGGTGGGTGGGAAAGAAGGTGAGTAAGAAAGAACCAGGAGACCATTTGTTTACTCAGTCATGAGTTTTTTTTAATAGCCTGGATTGTTTTCATTGCAGGAGGCTTTAAAAATTTAGATAAGAGGACAGTTACCCTCTTTGAAGGCACTCATGTCCCATCTGTAAAATAGATATTATACTACCTGGTCTATGTACCTCATGGGCATGAGATAAACTATCGCCCATGCCATGGGTCCCCTCCACATCCCCCTAAAACCCAACTCTATCACTCATCTGTGCCTCCAACATACACATACACCAAAAATCAAATTCACTGTTGTCTCATTTTCTGGGGATTTAAATCTGAGTCCAGTTTTCCCATAAATGGGAATAAACTTTTTTTGGCCCCAATTTTTAAAATTTTTCAAGTATTTAGGTGTCTAATAGGATTTAGATTGGTCCAAAGGTACTCCATCCCTAAGGATGGAAATTGTCAGGCTTATCCAGAGGATGTCAGGGGAGAAATCAAAATGACCAGAGCTTTTTAAGAGTTCCCATGATACCTCATACTAGCTAACTGTTCTAGGCACAACTACTGGTAGA
Source organism: Myotis davidii (assembly GCF_000327345.1). Classification (NCBI taxonomy): domain Eukaryota; kingdom Metazoa; phylum Chordata; class Mammalia; order Chiroptera; family Vespertilionidae; genus Myotis; species Myotis davidii. Next base: position 295,316 of record NW_006293313.1, on the reverse strand, counting down.
TCTCCCTTTGTATCCTTGTTCCCTCTGTGCAAATCCTCAAATAAGTCCAGTGTTGCCTTCTCTTTGTGGGGAGGAGAGAAGGGCAGGTGTGAGCCATGCAGGACTAACCAGAGACCCATTGAATCCAGATGACATCGTATCTCCCTGGCAAGGGTGTGAATTCCTGTAGGCTGCAGCAGTGGTAGCTTTCGACCTTGTCTACTTTGACCTGCAGGTAGTTCTGGGCTTCGAGGAGGAATGGCTCCATCATGTCCACCAGCTCCACGCTGTTGAAAACTGGTAACAAGACATGCTTACTGACCCTTCCTATCCCAGAACCACAGTCCAAGGCGCAGTCGGTCCCAGCTCTCCCAGGGTCCTACACAAAAGGACAGACACCCATTCTGAGACTTGGACACTCCAATTACCTCTTCAAATCCACTTTATTTAGATCAATTTCATGTAAAAAGATGCACTATTTTAAGAGTATCTTTCGGTGAGTTTGGACAAATGTGTATGGGCACATACTACCATAATCAGATTATAGAACATTCAACTATCTTTTCCAAAAAATACACAAACATTTCTAGTTTTTGCTTTCTTTATTTTCCCCAAATATAGGTCTTTAAAATAATTTTAAAATAAGATTATAGGAAATCATGTCTTAGATTTGAAAACTTGGTAATAACTTGGTAATTTTCTCTTAAGAAATAGGTCATAGAAAGCCCTATGAAAATAGAACTTTGTTAACTGTAATTTTTGGACAAACCCACTGCTAAATGAACCTATATTATAGCTTATTACTTTATTTTAAAAAGCAAAGCAGTGAGCCCTAGATGGTTTGGTTCAGTGGATAGAGTATTGATCTGCCGACCAAAGGGTCAAGGGCACTTACCTTGGTTGCAGGCTCCTCCCCTGCCTGGGCCCAGGTCAGGGCTCATTCAGGAGACAACCAATCGATGTGTTTCTCTCACATCGATGTTTCTCTCTACCTTGCCCTCTCTCTTCCACTCTCCCTAAAAATCAATGGAAAAAATATCCTTGGGTAAGGATTAACAAAACAAACACAAAAAAAGCAAAGCAGTGAGAGCAGTAAGTACTTTTAAATTTTATTCATTGAAAACATTTCAACTCATACTGGTATAATTGCAATTTTAGTTTTTTCAGAACTGATTTTGGTGCCTCTGAATTATCTGCTCTTCTGGTATGGATGGTAATTTTTAGGACCTGAGCTGAGGGAATGCTAGGATTTTACTTTAAATCCTGCCCCAATGCTGTACGGCGCATTCAGGTGGATAAAATGTGGTTGCAGCAAAGTCTCCTGTGTCTTTTCATGCTAAAAATTGTTTTCTGCTTTTGTACCAGAAACTACATGATTCATTGGGCACAAAACCCCCTAAATTTTTTTAAGTATGTCTGTGCATTAAATTAATGAGGGTGAGGGAAGGATAGATAGATGGTGAAAGTAGGGGAAATCAACTAATGTAAAGTTTCTCAAATTTGCTTTTACAAAGTAATATATCTAAATATGTACATGTGCATGGCCAGCTGAACCTTTGAGATGCCTATACATATCTATTAATTTATCAAAGATAATCATTATTGGGTCATAATTGGGATGGGTGTTGAGTAGGTTTTATGCTAGAAATGACAGTAACAAGATACTTGAAATTGCCAATGAAGATCTTCAGAAGAAAACCTACTCTTGATCTCAGGAACTAAGGGTTTAAAAACAAAGAAAAAAACCCTCACACTTTTGGCTAAGGATCAAAAGGTGAATTTTGAGCAGAAGAAAAAATCAGAAATGTGCTTTTCAGTCCAGCCAGAAGGCTTCCTCATAGCAAGAAAGGTACAACAAGGGGGGGAAATGAAGCAATTGTAGCTTCTTTCCAAATAGAATGACAATGTCCATGATTTATTTAGTACTTGTATGTAGTAAGCTCTTTGTATCTGTGATAACTAGAATAATCAAAACAGTTACACAAGATAATGATAATTCCCCAATTTGGCAGTGAGGAAACTTTAATTTCTATTGCCACACAATTAATAGCAGAATTTAAATCTGAACAGGGAACTGTGTGACTCCAAAGCCAGTTCATCTTTAGGGTTGTCACCTCAAGTACCAACTCTGGTTTCCTAAGTAGTGTCTGCCTAATGCTGTGCTGAAGGAATCTAAGGCTT
>NW_006293313.1:291436-293125 GCF_000327345.1 Myotis davidii | reverse complement strand
CAGCAGGAAAGAGGTCTGTGATTGATTAGTGATGTCTGCCTTGAGTATGGGAATGGGACATAATAATCCATGGGACATTTCTTTGCCATTCCTCCTTATGCTATGCCATCTCCCTCATTCAAATCTTATAACTTAAACTAAACTAATCCAGAAAAAAAAAAGGCATGGGCTAAAGGCTTATGTTGGAATGGCTGTACAGAAGCATCTTGTAAGTAAATTCATAGCATAAACAAAATGGGAGAAGAACTGAGAAATTAGTTTAAGCTACTGAAAATGACTAGTAGAAATGTGTGTGCTCAATTGGAGATTATCATTACAAATTTTTTTTTATCATTACTTGCCCTACAGCCTCTATGATCATGTTGCTCACATTATTGTAGCAAGTGGTTTTAGAAGTAGAACCATGGAATGATAAAGCAGAGAGGCCTCAGAGAAATATGCCAGGGGATTGATTTCAACAAGATTCTAACAGCTGATCTCCTTTTTCTCAGTGAATAAATCAGTCTGAGGCTTCCCTGGTTACAGTGAGGAAGGGCCTCACACACTCAGCCTTCCTGCCATTCTCCTGATAGGCCTTCAAAGGGTCACATTTTAAAACCACCTGGAGTTTTTAAACCACTCATGTCTAATTCTCCTACTTCTTCAGGCAACGAAACAGACCCAGAGAAGAGAAGTGCTTGAAATATAACTCCTTGGAAAATTCTCCTACTCTGATTTGTATTTTCCACCAATTTAGATGTGTGATATTTGACTAGTTATTCTTGAAATCATAGCTATTTACAAATAGAAAAAGGTGCCTTTCACTCCAATCCTGTGTACCTCTAGCCTCTCACTGCTATGGCCTAGTTCTCTTTACTCCCTTCCACTCCACGTGGTTGGCACTGCCTCCCATATGCTGCCACCACATTTCTTTCTCTGTCAGCCTCATGCGGCTCCTTTGAGAAGGGATATTTTACTAGTAAAGACTGGTCTCAGGTACGGCATCACCGCTTCTTGGACACCATGAGTGTCTGAAGCTGTGATTGTATTGAGATCTGATACCCTGGCTATCCTTATACATATGGATTCTTACAAAGTAGTAAAATACTCAGGAATTTCATTTTAGTTTTGGTTATTCCCATATACTTTGTTTTGAAGAACGTTATTTCAGGTTTATCCAGTGGAGTTTAAAACGAAAACGGCAGTTATAAAGGTCACTGTAAAAAATCGATATACGTATCAATTAGACCCAGAGTTTTTAGTCATGCTATCCGAGAAATGTTAAAAGAGAAATACCATCAAATACTGATAATTTTTTACAAATTATCACCACCGTCACCACCCCAGAAAGCTAAAACTGAGGAAAGTGTCAGCTGTGTAATGGACATCATCTTGATGTCATTTATTTGCTAAAGTAAACACATTTACAACAAGTTTAAACACCTTTTCCCTCCGTCCCATGTCACTAAGTGTTGAAAGGAAAGCCAAACTTTGAATTAGTCAATCTGCCTTTTCCCAGTTGACACAAGAGTAAATCATGTCAGATCCTCATATTCCCTCCTCCTTTGTATCTTGACCTGGATACTCATTTCGCAGATTATTAAGGTCAAAGTACCAAAATAGCCTTCTTTATAAAAAGACCATGTTTGTACTTAAGAGACCACAGCTTCACAATGAGTCTTGTCTGCTAAGAAGGACTTTTCATTTTTT
>NW_006293313.1:287347-291409 GCF_000327345.1 Myotis davidii | reverse complement strand
ACTCTTTCCAACATAAATATGCAAGCACCAGGCCATTTCCTTTCCCAAGTCCGTGGGCGTGTGGATGGGCTCTGTCAGACCAGCATCCCTGTGGTCAGCTTGGCATTCCACACGGAGTGACAAGACAGCTGGATTACTAACTAAGCCTCTGAAATGCACTGGGATCAAAGTCAGCCTCACCACCAGGCAAGCAGGAGGCACTGCTCGGGGCCAGACCGGAGGAGAGTTGAGGTCTGTGGTCCATAAAAAAAATTTTTTTAAGTAAGGATTTTTTTTTTTCTTCATGAGACAAATGGAAAAAATATGTCATGGTTAAGAGCAGGAAGTTTGGTGTCAGACAGACCTGTCTGGTCTTAAGTTCCAGCTCTGTCTTTTACCAGCTGTATAACCTTGACCACTTCTCCAAGCCTCAGTTTCCTTAACTGTAAAAACAAGGATAATAACAGTTACTTGCCCCCTAGAATTGTTGTAAAGAGTAAAGAAGAGGTACCCCTAATGGGCTTGGCAGAGTGACTGCCAATCTCAGAAAAAGCACCCAGAGAAATCAGTCAGTGACACTGATCTAGAAATACTCCAGGTTAACCTGACCTATAAACAGCCTTGGCCAGCATCCCCAGCTCTGTAGTCCTTATGGCTGCAGCTGATGTCCAGACACTTTGGCCCCAATGGGCGTTCCATCCAGATCCTATTTCTCTACTCAGACCCTTGGTGCTCCAGGGAGGTTGGCTGGGAAGGGAACCTCACCTCAACACTACAGATAGTCCTAATATTATGCTTCTAAGTAGGCTGACAACCTAAACCCAAATATTTGTAATATTTGCACTGTTTCTTTTATCAGAATAAAATTAGTTCCAAATTCCAAGCAAACTATTTCAGAATGCATTGGAACAAAACCTGACTGTCAGTTAGGACTTTATATTGTCAGCAGGACCTACAGCAGCTTCACTGTTCTAACAACTAAATGAAGCTCCTTAAAATATAATGAATGTGTTTTATGAAAGCATGTTATTAGTAGTAGGAGCAATAAATTAGATTGTGGGGTAATAATTATGTCCACTAAAGCAAGCACTTGACACATAGGATCTCATTTGATCATCACGTGTCCATTGAGGCAGGTTCCATGGTTATGCCACAGTCAGAGCTTTCAGTCAGAAAACTGAAGCTTAGAGCATTTAAATGAAAAGCCCAAGGTTGATTACACAGCAAGTGAAAAAAAAAAACACACAATGACTCCAGAGCCCAAGATTTTGGCCCCTATTCTATACTGTCTCCATATAATATGGAAGTAAGGAAGTAGACTTTCACCCAACACAGGACTACAAAGGGATCACATTCTTTCAAAGCAGTGTCTGAACTACATATGAAATAATGTAAAGAGATTCTACTGCACTTATCATTTTAAAACCAAACATAAGTATGCATTCTCTTACCACATCAAACTTTTATTAGAGGGGATCAGTAAATCACCCCAAGATCCCAGATGGTATGATCTCTCATCAATCATTTGGCTGTCAACTGATTTATCTATGAGACTTTAAAAAAGATGTCTTCTTGCCCTAGCCAGTTTGGCTCCGTGAATATAATGTCATCCTACAGACCAAAGGGTCCTGGTTTCGATTCCAGTCAAGAGCAGCAGGTACCTTGGTCGCAGGCTCCTAGTCAGGGTGTGAGCAGCAGGTAACCAAACAATGTGTTTCTCTCACATCAATATTTCTCTCTGTCTTTACCTCTCTCTTCCACTCTCACTAAAAATCAATGGAAAAATATCCTCAGGTGAGGATTAAAAATAAATAAAAGAGATATCTTCTTAACCTCCAAATTGTAATATTAGCCCTGCTAGTTCACCTTCCCCTCAAGCATGAGTGATTAGACAGTGCTTAGGAGGGTGAAATGTCAAGTGGAATAAACAAACGATTTGATGTCACCCATCCTTTCTGAGCATCTCAAAGCAGGCTTTCAGGCTTAACACTTGGCTGCACCATACAGCTTTAACATGGCTTAAATCACAGCACAGAAGCATGTGAGCTCAATGTTTGTAAGAACTTTGCCTTCTCATGAAGCTGTAGTTGGATAACTCACCCCAATAAATTTTCTAAGAAATTCCCGAGAGGCTTGGATATCTGGGTTGGACAGTTCAATGAAATTTCCCATCATCCCCTCTTCTGTAGCTGGTACCTCTTGGTAGAAAAGTTTAGCTCTGGCATAGAACTGCATCTCACCATTGATGACTTGACTTGTTAAAGCATACAATTTCACTGCAAATGAAATGTTAATATTTATTAATATTTATATCACAGAATAAATTCTATCTTATCACACATTGATTTCCTCTTAGAAGCCTGCAAATTTGTGCTCTGGAGAAACAGGCATTGGTTTAAAGACCTGGGTCTGCATTTGGTTCAATGTCTTACTTGCTTTTAAGCTTGGGGAAACTCCTTAACCCCTCTGAACTTCTGTAATCTATGTGTAAATCATAATCATGTGGCATTTTCATAATTCAATACCTTATGGTTTAATAAAACTATAGCTTATTACTGTACCAAAAAGTTTAATAGTGTTTGCTACAGTGCAATATAAGTGTCACAAGTTTTACAGTGAGTTTTATCTTTGAGCTCTAAATGTTTTATGAGAATCTAAGGGGGGTAGCTATTTTTTTATCTCTTTTTCAAGCAATAGCACCCAAATACCTCTTAATATCAACATAAAATAAAATAATAAGAAAACATAATATTTATTGAGCAACTATTCTATACCAGGTAGTGGGCTAAGAAACATTATACTATGATATACTATGTCATTTCATTATTTCAGAAACCATATGAGATATTATCTTAAGATATTATTTTTAGAAAAACATGTGTTACAACTTCTTAAGGGTAAATGACTATGCATTTAAACGTGTTTTGTAAACCTAAATGCATTTTTATAGATATAAAATATTTTCATTAGAACACATTCAGGAGGAAATTATGAAATTGGATGAAAGGGAGGAACTTCTGGCTCAAGACTGTAGGCTGAATACATGCATTTGTCTTTCCTCCTTCCCAATACTTCCCAAGAATTATTTTAATAAACTCCATTCATAACAATGAAGAAAATAAAATGGACTCATTATTTCAACAAATTTCTGGAAGACAAAGAGCACATGAAACAAAGTTTAAAAAGTTACAGCTCAGGATAGTTGCAAAAGGAAGTAAGAGTTAAATATATATATCTTTAGACCAACCAGTGAGGGGACAAATGCACCTTTCCAAAAGCAACAGGCATTATAGCTATAATCCTGGGGGTTGGGAGTAGGGATATGTGTCTTCTCTAAAAAAAAAAAATTAAATGAATTTCCTAACGATAACTAAACCAGTTAGTGTTGAGATCCTGAAACATCACTCATTTGGGCATATGGAGGACTCCAAGTGCCTCACCTGCTCACACTCATCAAAGTCTGGTAAGATTTACCTGGCCATGCAGAGCTTCTTATCATCTTTTCTATTCAGAGGAGAAGTATATAACTGAGGAAACAGTCCCCATTACCTAGAATCACTGACCCTGTCCTTTATTCTGAACTATGGGTAGACAATGATTTCCAAACACATGCAGGTAAAATGGCATCCTGAAAGACAAAGGTAGAACTAAGCCCAAAGGAAATGGAAATAATTCCAGAAACAGATGAGTCTATAAACCAAAACTAAACAAAAAACTCATATATCCTTAGAGAGCTATGAGAACTGGTATATCCATGAATCAATGATAACATGCCAAGAAAATGATAATTCAAAAAATAACAAAGACGTCTTAGAAATTAAAGTTTTGATTATCAATATAAAATTGAGTAAATTTATCAGGAGATAAATACAAAGATAGATATGGAAAACAGAAATAAAAAGATTAGCTTTGGCCACTGTGTCTCAGTGGTTGAGCATCAACCCATAAACCAAGAGGTCACCGGTTTGATTCCCTGCTCAGGGCACATGCCCAGCTTGTGGGCTCAATCCCCAGTAGGGGGCATGCAGGAGGCAGCCAATAGATGTTTCTACCTCTCTATCTTTTTCCCTTTCTCTTTCTCTA
>NW_006293313.1:275551-287243 GCF_000327345.1 Myotis davidii | reverse complement strand
TAAGAACTAAAAAGATTAGAGCTTTAAAGACTTAATTTAGGAGGACCAACATCAAGCTGATCAGGATTCTCAAAAACAGAGAAAATGGAGGGAAGAAAATTATTAAAGAAATAATATAGAAAAACTTCCCAGAACTGAAAGAGATTGTGTAAGATCCAACAAGTACTGAGCAGCATGGATTAGAAATAATAATTAAGTAAGGGCCATATTTATACATATCCTTAGGAAATTTCAAAACACAAAGAGTAATGAGAAGATTCTAAAGATATTTCAAGGGAAAATAGTGATTGACCTTAGAACAGGGTTGCCAAATTTGGCAAATAAAAATACAGGACACAAAATTAGTTTTAAATTTCAGATAAACAATAACTTATTAGTATAAGAATGCTCAAAATATCACACATTACATGGGGTATACGTATACTAAACTTCTTAATTTATTATCTTAAATTCAAATTTAGTTGGCATCTAATTTTATCTGGCAACCGTATGTTCAAAGGATTAGAATCAGGTTTATAAAAACAGAACTCTCATCAGAAACACTAGAAAACAATGTAGTAGTGTCATTAATATTCTGAGACAAATTATTTTGAAGCTAAAATTTAATCCCCAGTCAAATGTGAAAGACTATTTACCGCCTATGGATTCATTCTTCAAAACAAAGCTATATTTCAGCCCAATGAGGTTTAAAATCAAGAGAAGGTATGTTACAAAAGATGATGAAATTAACTCAGGAGGAATCCAATGAAAAGAAATCTCCGAATCACAGATATTTATCAGATCTAGAAAAAATCAGCTTATATTACAATAGAAAATGTAGGTTGCAAAAACAATGTCTTTAAGTAGTAGAATGAACTGGACTCTGGATATAATAAACAGAGTAGGTAAGAAGAAAAGAGACATTAGTGATATCCTAAGAAATATGTATTTTTAATCTCAACCACCAAAAATGAAAGATGATTGAAAGCTCCAAGCAAAATATGCAACAGTACAAAAATGTTATGCTCAAGATGTGAAGAAAACCAAAATATAACATAATTTGGGGTAGAAGAAATATAAGAAAAGATAGTCCATTTAACCTTAACTAGGAACATCTTTCTTCAGGTAACACCAAGATTGTGATATTAGACTAGCGCACTGCTTGGCTCTGAATTGAACAATTACATTGTCCCAAATTTTTACTCTAAAAGTTAAAAATCTGATAACAAGATCCATTGTAATATGTCCCATCTGTGCATTTACATCAGTCTAAGATATTGGAGCCAATGTTTGTACTCTTAAGTGATCATAAGTTTGCTGAAAGGGATACATGAATCAGTTCCCACATACATCATTTTCTAGTGACTAGAAACATTATGTACTTTATCTTCCATGTATATTAACTATTATACATAAATTATTTTAAAAGTACAACTCTATTAAAAGTATTAATAAATATGTAGATTATTTTTTTCATTTTATACACAAATTACCTACTGATTGAGAAAATACATTAAAAGGAGAGTCCTCATGTTCAGAAATATTGGGAACCACTGACCTAACCAATTCCCCTTCCCTAGCACTTGGTATAAAATGTTGTGCGAACAGCAGGTGGCTCAATAAACGCTTATAAATTCAACAAGGATGACAAATATCAAGTGTCACCATCTCTATAACATGAATGTTCTACATCCCTCTGTATATCTGAGCAAACCAGGTTAGCAAATCACAGTTCATGGGGTCTCCCTAGAGTCAAACGCTGCCTTGGATCACAGGCAAGCCACAGTTCAGAGCTCTCCTTGATCCAACCAAAGCAGCAGAACAGCCACACTCATCATCACCTGCTTAAGCCAACTAGTTGGTGGAGTCTATTAAAATCCTTAATCTGGAAATGGGAGCGGTCCATTATGCCAGAAACATTTAGACCACAAGTGAATGCCAACCTCAGCAGGGGTCTGACTCAATAGGTACGTTTTTATGGTTATGGGCTTGGGTTCTCATTTTCACCTAATTGACAGGAGCATTTCACTAAAAAGATATATGAGGTGTCATGGCCAGCCCCAAGTTCCCCCCTCCTGATAGCTTTTGCTATAGTGCAAGTTGACTGAGATAAGGTAGTCAGTCATCTGCCCATGCCTCTTCGTTAGAGAAATACATCTTAGTGGCTTATTCTTATAGGATTGCAATGTCTCTCTGAAACTGGTGTAGTCTAAGACTGGGACTAGATACTCTAGTTCTTGATATAATATGGTACTTATTTCTTGACCTACATCTTGAGCTGAACTCCCAAAGGCCTTCGAATGGTTTACTTGTTGCAGAAAGAAAAACAGAGTACAAGTTCATTTGCCCTGAGTAGGAATAAAGGTCTTGTGACGTCTCTAAGAAAAATTGCATTTATAGCTATGTGCGCATATTTGTTATTGTCTTTTTTATTTCTTTGTTACTTTTTAAAAAAATCTTTATTGCTTAATGGTTGGATATAGCTATTTCACACTTTATTTCAGATGTTAGACCTGTTTGTCAACTGAAAATTGACCTCAGAATCTGCAGATGTTATATAGACAAGTTGAGATAGTAAGTAAGAAATGATTTGAGACAGATATTGGATAAAGTTAGCCTTTTTTTAAATAAGAAAATAAAGTCCAATTAGGAAATGCCCTTATGAAAAGTTAAGACCTTCCATACAGATTTTCAGGTGACAGACTTCGGGGGTCAGACTGCCTGGGTTCTGGTCCTGCTCCACCACCACCACCACCACCACCACCACCACCACCACCCATGATCTCTGGCAAGTTACAGAATGCCTCTGTGCATCAGTTCTTCAGATACAAGATGGGGAATAGCAGTATAACCTAATAGGGATGTTGTGAGTATTAACTAAGATAATATATGCAAAACACTGAGAACAGTAATAGGCTTGTTCCCATTTCTTTCTGAAGACCTGCTGTGTTCAGTGGTGTAGCAAGCTCTTCCACTGGAGAGTTTAGCCAGGGCTATTTCAGTAAATGCCCCCATAACTGAAGTTTGCTGATCGTGTGCTGGTAGGAGACTGGCTGCCTATCGCAGGCCTTTAGAAGGAGGAAGGAAGAAAGAAGGAACCAAAGGGTCTGGTTAGCCACCACTCTTCCTATAATCACCCTGAACAGCAAGCTCTCTGTGCAGTCAGACTCCCCAACCTTTTAAAAGAAGGGCTTTATTTTTACTTCTGTGAAGCCTTGAAATCATCAAAGGAGGGGAAGCCAACTCTGAAACACCCCAGTGGAGCTAAGGAGGGAGCACTTCCCCTGGCTGAGTTTTATTTGTGAATGGAAAAGCTTAAATCCACTGTCACCTGAAACTCTCTCTAAGCAGTGGTTCTCAACCTTCTAGCCCTTTAAATACAGTTCCTCATGTTGTGACCCAACCATAAAATTATTTTCATTGCTACTTCATAACTGCAATGTTTTTACTGTTATGAATCGTAATGTACATATCTGATATGCAGGATGGTCTTAGGTGACCCCTGTGAAAGGGTCGTTCGACCGCCAAAGGGGTTGTTAGAAGATCCTTAAACCCTGCAGCTATTCTGGGGACTAGTTGGTGTCAGTCCTGGAAATAGTTTCTTAGATGCTGAAGATTGCATCTAAGGTCTACACCAGCGGTTCTCAACCTGTGGGTCGCGACCCCTTTGGCAGTCGAACAACCCTTTCACAGGGGTCTCCTAAGACCATCCTGCATATCAGATATTTACATTACAATTCATAACAGTAGCAACATTACAGCTATGAAGTAGCAACGAAAATAATTTTATGGTTGGGTCACAACATGAGGAACTGTATTTAAAGGGCCAGAAGGTTGAGAACCACTGTCTAAACAAATGTAATATGTGTCTTTCTGGAACAAAATATTTAAGGGATAGCTGGCAAACTTTTGGCTCCTAGCTTCCCTTGCTATGGTGACTAGTGATATTTTAGATGATGGAACCTTTACCATCCTGGATCCCTGAATGTCTGTGTGGAACATAGACCCTGCCCCCTAATAATGCCTATTGGAATGATATAGCAAAAGTGAAAAATCAACTTTTATATGTTTGGCCATTGAGATTTCAGGGTTAATTTATTATTGCAGACTAGCCTAGCCCATACTGACTAAAATAGCCCTCAGTTATTAAAATCAAAGAAATACTCTGGATGAAGTTAGCTCTATTAGTCTCAGGGGAAACTATCAGGGCTGAATCATAGGGCCAGAGAAAATAAGCAGTGCCCATTTATGGAAAATCAACTAAGAAATATGGAGTCATCTTTGCTTTAGAACCAATGAATGGTATTCGAACAGTGTTTATGGAACCCTGTGGGTACCACAGAAGCACCCCAGGAGCCGAAGAGGATAGAGCAAGGAAGCAGAAAATTTTCACTTTTTCCTGTATTTTACATTGGGCTTCCATGGAAGACTTTGTCACAGGGTTTGATTTTAATAGTAATGTGTATGTTTTTTAAGTTTGGAAATCATTGATAAGCCATCAGCACATTCACAAGGAGAAAAATAGATAAAATGACTATTCTAGGTAGAAAAAAAGGATTGAAGCCAAATATAAAGTATACTCTACTTGTCCCAAATAATTTTCATCTGACTTTCAGAAAAGACTGTTTTATTCTTACTTTTTAACTCATCTCCCACTGCTTTCAGAGATGAGTTCCTTTTCTCTCTAGTAATTATTTTTAAAACTTGGCAGTCACCTGCCCTTTATAATTATTGTAATTGATGTCCTAAGAGAATTATTTATAGGCAGTGTGATCTACCAGAAAGAGCCCTGGTCTTTGGTATCTACATGAGATCTCTTCATTTCTGAATTTTATTTTCCTCATTTGAAAATATAAGATGGGGGTAAGGGAGAGAAGGGAAAAAGGATGATACCCTATGCTGCAGTAAAAATGAAGGAATTCTTACCATTTGCAACAGCATGGATGGAACTGGAGAGCATTATGCTAAGCGAAATAAGCCAGTCAGAGAAAGATAAATATCATATGATCTCACTCATTTGTAGAATACAATGAACAACATAAACTGATATGGACACAGACACCAGAGGGGGTGAGGGCATGAATGGGGGGGAGGGGATGGGGATAAGGACACATATGTAATACGTTAATCAATAAAGAAATTTTAGAAAAAAGAATGATACCCTATAAAACCCACAGTATGGCCATGAGGGTCAATGAGAAATTTTTTATAAGAAATATACTAGGTGTACTGGTTAATAATGCGGATTTTTTTTCAATAGATGGAGTTACACATATGTTGATATATATGTAATTTGATATATATGCTGTTTTGTCATCTTGCTACTTCAGATTACCACTTGTTCCGATCAATGGCATATGCACTTTCTGAGCAGCACTTCAAAACGTACCAAGAAGTGGAAAATTGGGTCTATGAATGGTTTGCCTCAAAACAAGAAAAGTTCTATTGGGACAGTATCCACAAGTTACCTGAAAGATGGGGAAAATGTGTAGCTAGAGATGGACATTGCTTTGAATAAAGCACTTTTGATGTTTCTCTTAAAACTGTTGTGCTTTCTTTGGATTACAAAATCCGTAATATTAACCGGTTAATAGATAATCCGCATTATTAACTGGTTAATAGCTAATCTGCATTATTAACCAGATAATAGCTAATTTGCATTATTAGCTGGTAGAAAACACGACAATTTCAAGAGAAACATCAAAAGTGCTTTATTCAAAGTAATGTCCATCATTAGCCACACATTTCCCCCATCTTTCAGGTAATTTGTGGATACTGTCCCAATAGAACTTTTCTTGTTTTGAGGCAGACTATTCAGAGACCCAATTTTCCACTTCTTTGTACATTTTGAAGTGCTGCTCAGAAAGTGCATGTGCCATTGATCGGAACAAGTGGTAATCTGAAGGAGCAATACAACAAAATAGCATACATATGAAATAGCATATATATATCAACATATGTGTAACTCCATCTAGTGAAAAAAATCTGCATTATTAACCGGTACACCTAGCATATAAATTTGATATGAAAGTATTTATATGTCTGGAAATAAAGATCCCCTCAGAAATGATTTCTAAAAAGAGACTTTGGCAGGTTGCTAGCACATAGCTTCTTGACTGCAATACAAAGACTGTGTATGGCCGCTTCCATGTCTGGAAGCCTTGCACATCAAGTACACAATGGGGCTTTCAGGCAACCGTAAGAAAACGGACTGGGGCTGATACATACTGTTCCTGCTTTCATGGGGGGGGGGGGATATAAATCAAAGAGGGACATTTCACTCATTAATTGGAAATTATTTCCGTTTTAGTAGTGTTAAGAGTGACCTGAAGTGACCACTTTCACAGAGGCTAAGAAAAGTCATGTAGACAAACCAGATAAGCTTTTTATTGCTCTATTGTCTAACCTCCTGAAAACTAGAAGAAATAAGTAAAATGGAGACACACTACTGTCCCAGTTTTTTCTCAATACCCAAAGACTCAACTAAAATCTGCACCTTTAAACTCTCTATTATTCTGACTCAGAAATACCAGGAAGGATCATGTGGAGTATACAAGCGCGCGCGCACACACACACACACACCCACACACGGACACATGGACACATGGACACATTTATCAATTACTACTGGTTAGTCTTTTTAACTCTTAGTTTATACACTACTGCATTAATACTCTCACCTTTGAGTTGCCTAATTTGCCCATCTTTATGTTCTTGGAAGTATTAAAAACAAATTAATTTCTATAAGCCTGATATTCAGTTAACCAACACCCAGAAAACCAAATCTCTGTGCACAGGGGTGCATGGAAGTCCCAGAATAGAGACCTGACTTGCCAGGCAGCACTTGGCCTTTGCACTCTCTACAAAGAATGACATCTTGATGAGTTCTTAGTGTCCGAAAAGTGTCCTTGTTCTAATTGCTCTTCTAGAAACCCCACAACCTCACACAGTGCTTTCAATCATTTCTTCTTCCTTATCTAGTAGTTCTGACTCACCCAGGGGAATTTTTTCCAGGAGGTAGAGATAGCTCTGAAAGAAGTCGTTGCGAATGGCTTTGTGAAGAATAAAGGACATGCTATGTCGACAGAGTTCATCGTCGGTCTTCTGCCAGCGGGATCTAAAGGCGAAATGGGCTCCCAGGTGGGCCATGGAGAAGGGGGGATATTATTATTCCTACAGAAAAAGGAAGCTTGCCTGGCTGTTTCTTTGAATCAGCTTTCTCTTCCCACACGAACTTGAGACTGTCATTTTAAACCAGTCCCCTGTCCATCTATATAAGGACAGGCCATCGTGGGGCAGGGAGGGAGGGGCAGCAGGCACCAGAGGTCAGGCTCTTGGCACCTCCACCCGTCTGATTGCTTGGGTGACACCACTCCAAGCCAGCAGGTGCTAAGTAAAGATGGAAACAGGCTGAGTGAGATCCTGCCTCATCCAGGAAAAAGCACACCTCCCTCCTTCAGCTGCCACTTGAAACAGGCAGCAGCACAGTCTCCAGCACCCTGAAGATCTGCTTTCATTGGATCCCTAAATTGCAGTAGCTTCATTTCCATTTCAAAGAGTTGTGACTATTTTGTAAGAGATCCTGTTCCCTGACTTTCATGCACTCCTTCTGGAACACTGAATCCTCAAGTTACAAGGACCCTTCAAAGCCATCTGAACCACCCACACTCCTTTCATCAGTATAGTGTTGCCCAAATCATCTCATAAAGATGGATATGTGTTTCCCATTTTTGAAGGGTCTTCAAGAGACACAGTTCTATGAAAGCCTGTTTTGATGTTAAATACCCTTCTGTCAGCCAACCCTTCCACCTAGCTTGCTCTAAACACCATGTCAGGGAAGCCTGTTCCTTTCTATCTGCGTATTGTGGATGTGATTTTCCTCCTAAGTGCTCATTTGGTCTCTGGACTGGGTATCTTCTGATTGTCCCTCCAGATCCACCTCCAGTCTCCCCACAGTACTGTGTGCCCCAGAGGCTGACCTATATTGACAACATCAGTGGACTCTCTTGCCCTCTGGCTTCCAGTTGGTTTCATCCAATGGGTAGTGCCTGCAGGAGCTTAAAGGATCATGAACTATTTATCCCCCTGACACTTTGCCTGTGGAGATGGCTAACTGCTTCAGATGGTGGAAAGTCATAGGTCCTATCTAGGCGTCTTCCCCTCTGATTCCGATAGTTGCTCCCTCCTCTTACTGCTTCAGGCTTTGAGTTAGTGATGGACTAGGCTGTTGCAAACCTTGGAGAAAACCACTACTCCTTGTAATTTCCCTATTTGCCCACACTTTATAAACAGTCCCTTTATTAAACTAACCTAAATTTTCAGTTTGTGAATGCCATTCTGTTTCCTATAAAGACAATGACTACCTTATTACCTGTTTAATTTTCCTAACAAGAAAATCAATAAGAACTCAGTATCTATTGGCCCCATCCCATGTGCAACCACTGACCATCCCTTGCCCCCAATACACACACACACACACACACATGCACACATTATAGTAGACAGTTCTAAAATGGCCCCTAAAGATCACTACCTCCAGCCTCATATGCATGCCTTTGTGTAATCTCCTTTCCTGAATGTGGGCAAGACTTACTGACTCCCTTCTAAATAATATAATATGGCAAAAGTGATAGATGTCATGTCCAAGATTAGGTCATGAAAAGACTGTCTTGGGCGACTTCTTTTGCTCTTTTGCCTGCATGCTCTGAGGAAAACCACCTTCCTGTTCTGAGCTCCCCTATGAAGAAGCCCCATGCCAAGGAACTGAAGTCCTTAGTACAACAACCTGGGGGAATTAATTCTTGCATCAACCCTGAGTGAGCTTGGAAGAAGATCCTTCCCCAGTCAAGTTAATAAAAGACCTTGAGCCAGCTAAGCCACACCGAGGTCACTGACCCACAGAAATTAATGTTTGTTCTTTTGTGCAACTGTTGGTGGGAATGCAGGCTGGTGCAGCCTCTATAGAAAACAGCATGGAGTTTCCTCAAAATATTAAAAATGGAACTTCCATTTGATCCAGTGATCCCACTTCTAGGAATAGATCCTAAGAAATAGAAACACTCATCAGAAATAATATACGCAACTCCTATGTTCATACCAGCACAATTCACAATAGCTAAGATTTGGAAACAGCCTAAGTGCCCAACAGCAGATGAGTGGATTAAAATGGAATACTATGCAGCTGTAAAAAAAAAAAAAAAGAACTCTTATTATTTGCAACAGCATGAATGGACCTGGAGAGCATTGTGCTAAGCAAAATAAGCCACTCAGAGAAAGGTAAGTATCACATGATCTAGCTCATATGTGGAATCTAATGAGCAGCACAAACTGATGAACAAAAATAGACCCAGAGACATAGAAGCATCAAACAGACTATCAAACATCAGAGGGAAAGCTAGGGAGGGTGGGAAAGAGATCAACCAATGAGCCCAAATGTATATATGCATAACCCATTGACACAGACAATAGGGTGGTGAAAAACTGGGGTGGCAGGTGGGGGCAGGGTGGTAGAGGTCAATGGGGGAAAGCGGGACATATGTAATACTTTCAATAATAAAGATTTTTTTAAAAAGAAAAAAAATTTTAAATAATTTGTTACAACACAGTATAGGATAGCTAAATCACACACCATCAGTAAAATATTATTTTTAAGATGTGGAATCTAACCATGATCTTTAATTTTAATTTGTGTGTTAATCTTTTACTGGGACAGGATGCCAGGGTTCCATTTGCTTGACTTTGACTTATTTACCTATGCTTCTCTTTTCCCATTTCCCCTCTACCCACCTCTAGGGACAACCATTTAATTGAGGGTAGGTGGAGATTGTTTCCATCCATGCCTTCAAGAATTGCCCAGATTGCAATCTGAGCTATCCATTTTTTTCTTGCCAAAGTGTGTGGTTGATTGATGAGTGCTTCATCCAGTCTTGAGCCAATCCATACATGGTGTTCCTCCAGCTCCAGAGTTCATTTGAGAGTGGGCACATTATCCAGATCTGTTATTGTTAATGCCAGCTTGAGTTTGGTTTTCTGTGCTAGCTGCAGGGAGTCTTATCTAACATAAATACCATCTTGCCTCATTTTTACTCAGTAAATTCTCATAAGGATGGGGATAATGTAGATGATATCAAACAGAACGGGAAACTTCAAGTTTTTGAATATTTCATGGTGTCAAGAAGGAAGGCTCTTAGCTGGAATATAAAAGATTTGACTGAGAAACTCATTTCTACCGCTCACACACTGGGCAACTTTGACAAATTCTCAGACTCTCCGAGCTTCCTTTTTCTGTAATATGATGATGATGATAGTATACACCTCATGACTGTTACGAGAACTAAATGTATTCTATGTAAAACAGCACAGTACATATTCAATAAATGCTACCTATTAACATTGTAATCTTTGGGAAAAGTTGATTAGTTATAGGTCTTGAAAATATTTTATGTCTCTAATGTCTTGTTGGGTTATATTCAGTGTGATACTGACTTTTATGCAATTTCAACATTGCAAATTTCACATACTTAAAAGATTATTTGTACTTGATGCATTTAAGAATTGAAAGGAAAAGAAATTCAAGTGAAATGTGCTTTTAGGGCTCATTCATCTATTGTTCAGAAATTTCAGTTGCTGTAGGGGAAACTAAGCAGCAGAAGAAGAAAACTAAGGGATCTTCTTTGTTACTTTTATTCATCAATACACCTAACAGGAGGCAGGTTCTTAACCCCAACATTTTAATGATGTTTAGATAACCTCCCATCTGCTGAGAAGGTCAGGGTGTTAGCTCTGAGGAGCGAAACTGGCAATCGCTGACTCCAGCTACTCAGTATTCTATATTTGGCGATTGATATTGGCAAGTTTCTCAGTTTTTACAGAACTAATTTTCTTTCATTGTAAAATGGACATTAGTTACTTGTTTGGAGATGGATTATTAAGTGATCTGGGATTTCTGTATTTCAGAGCCATAATTTCTGAGTGGGGATGAAAGACTGATTGGTTTATACAAAATGCCTTTGTGAGCTTTTGTTTATCTCTTATGAGTCAGTTTAGATTTTGTGACTATGTCTTATTCTGGTGTAGCTTGCATCAGTTTCTGGCTCATTGCATTTGTTTCCTTATGTGAATAATTTTTCTCTCACAGCTGAAATGCTCTATTTGCTACCACCTCATACCACTCTTGACTATATTCATACTGAGTGAATGAGGTTATGCAGTAGAGCTCAAGTCTACCACGGGCATCCCTTTTCAAGGCAGGAAAGGAAAACAGTGAAGGTAGAGGAAAGAAATATGACTATAGCAAAAGAAGGTGGACACTCTGAGTTTATCCAGGTTGGTTTGTCTTCTCACAAGGGATCCTTTGGCGAGGAGTAAACTGTTAAAAAATAAATTAGCATG
This sequence comes from Myotis davidii, assembly GCF_000327345.1. Taxonomy (NCBI): domain Eukaryota; kingdom Metazoa; phylum Chordata; class Mammalia; order Chiroptera; family Vespertilionidae; genus Myotis; species Myotis davidii. The sequence goes on along the minus strand of NW_006293313.1, from coordinate 275,873 downwards.
GATAGACACTCAGAAATAAGAACGATAAAGGAATTACAAAAGCCCTATAAAAATATGTGTATTCAGTAGTGTGGTAAGCTAAATATTTAGGAAAATCCACTCAATATAAAATATCTATCAAATTAAAATTTCATAATATCGTGAACTGAGGTCAAGAAGATTTCTAAGTAAGCCACTATTTATCTACAACTTATATTACTCAGGACATTTTTCCCCCAAAGGACACTTTTTAAAGTGATCATGATATGACTGCTTTTCAGTTCAACAAACAATTGTGCAATACTCTCTTCTGCAAGGCAGTGTGTTAGACTCTTGATACAAA
>NW_006293313.1:268452-275502 GCF_000327345.1 Myotis davidii | reverse complement strand
GTAGCATTAACTTGCTGATACTTCTAATGGTAATAGCTAAGTCCTTTAAATAGTAATGCCTACTTATTTCTTATAGCAACCCTAGGAGGTCAGTGATATACCCATTTTACAAGTGCAGAAAGTGAGGCTTAGAAAGATTAGAGTGAACGCAACATCACACAGCAAATATATTCAGAATCTAGTTCCAATTTGAATTAGAATCTGAATACTAGTGTGTGTGTATGTGTGTGTGTGTGTGTATATATATATATAAATTTGGTGGCTGGAATAAAAGTTATATGTCAACAGCTGAATCAGGATTTCCCAGCTCCCAACTCAGGGAGAAAATAAAATAAATAAAAATAAAATGGAGTAAAAAAAATAAAAAAAATAAAATACTATATATATATATATACATATATATTGTTTTTTCACTTTTTTAAGATAATACATTTGTGTTGCTTTATTTAAAAAAGAAAGAACGGAAAGAAGAAAGATAGAGAGAGAGAGGGAATAGGCCAAAATCGGCATAATTACTGGTAACTTTCGGATAAAATTATCAATGTATGTTCTGATATACAGGTTTTACTGAATATTAATGGTGAGAATACAGAAAAGTTCATTCTTGCCTGAAAAACTGAATGTGTATTTGTGCTAAAATTGACGTTTAAGTAGACTTAAAGCTTGGAATGAGACATGAGTATGCAAACTCGTGCAAACAGGCTTCACTGTATGACTCTTCCCACAGACCACCAGGCTTACTTCGCCCTATGCTGGTCCAACCCGACATGGGCCTCTTTCTTCCTCACACTGTGTTTAAGAAACAGGCACCTGATCGAAGTTAGCCCTGATTATAACTTGGAAGTCAGTAAGAAAGCCCATTACCATCATGTGCTTGGAATATCTGGCGCAAGAGGAAGTTGAGATGACCGTTTTCACCCACTCGTAGTGCCTCATGGAGAACAGAAAGCCCGTCCATTTGGTATCTGAACCAATCAGATTCAAGGTCAGCAGTCAGGTCTCAACATAGCAGTCATTATTAAATGAAAATGGGGCTTGAGATAAATGACCCTTCGCAGCTGAAGAAATATTTAAACCCATAATTTTCAGGTTAAGTCATTCCATTTAACAGACAGAAAGGCTGGAGTGACCCTTGAAGGACTTTTCCTGTCCTATTAGGGAGGGGAGGAATTCAACTGGGCTGCTTGGCTCTCATTAGGCGGTTGGACTTCCCAAGCATTTAGAGTCTTTTTTAAAAAATGCATTCACATCTTTAATAAGGGTAGTAATGTCCCCATCTGTTTGGGATGTGTGTGTGTATATACTTTTCTCATTTCCTTCATTTATGTTAATTGAAGAAATTATAAAACATTCAAGTTCATTTCAAACGTTCTCCTTTAAAATACAACAGTGTTTGCCCTAGCTGGTTTGGCTCAGTGGATAGAGCATTGGCCTGCGGACTGAAAGGTCCCAGGTTCAATTCCGGTCAAGGGCACATGCCTGGGTTGCGGGGTTGATCCCCAGTGCGGGGCGTACAGGAGACAGCTGATCAATGATTCTCTCTAATCATTGATGTTTCTCTCTCTCTCTCTCCCTCTCCTTTCCTCTCTGAAATCAATAAAAAAATAAAATAAAATACAACAGTGCTTGATTTCACATACTTTAATATTTCAATATGACTTTAGATTGGTAAAAGTGCACAGAACACTAACTAGGCACATTAATCTTTGCACATTTTCCCTAACCAAACGACATTAGATAATTATTAATAAAAGAAAATGAAGTTATACTTCTTTTTTTTATTTTATTTTCCCATCACCATTTATCCCCTTTATACCCTCCTATAAAATGGGGGGGAAATAGTAAGAAAAACATTTGTTTTATTATCACTAAAGTAGCAAGAGAGTCTTGTTGTTGCAAAATTTCCATCTCAAATGATTTCGATGGGGCGCTTCTGTAAAGATGAAAACTGTACATATATCGTCAAGTAAGCAAGCTGCCCCAGGCCCTGGGAAAGCAGACATGAAATGGTGGAGATGGCCGAAGGTTGTCACTAGAGACTAGGGATTAGAACCTGGTCAAAGCAGCAAATAAAAAAAAATTTAAAAAGCTCTTAAAAGAACCTGACAAGGGAAGCTTAAATCTTATTTAAAGGGTTGGGTTGTACTAAGCCTTGAAAAATTCAATCCTCCGGAGGACTATATCTCACTAAGAAAGCTCCATGTAAGTTTATCATGTATCCAACACCTAGACATTGGGCCTCGGAGACCACTAGGATAATATTTCCTCTGGATTAGCACTGAAGCTTGGAAGTGACATTTGTAAGAGGCAGGCTTTAAACTCGAGGCCTTTTCCAATTACAAAATGATCATTCTGGAGGGGGAAAGTGCTTACTGCAGAGAGAAGTTGCTGTGATGTATGTCTTGTAGAATCTTCCTTTTGCACACCGAGTTACTTACTAGAATAGGTATGTTTTGCTTTCCCTTTTGTGCTTTAACTAACGTTGTCTTTTGATTGATAATAAGGGCAGGATGTATTTGTTTCAGTGTGTTTTTATTTTTTCAGTTCCGCCATGTCCAAAAGAATGATGGTGCGAATCCTAGTTACAGGTTATATCAGCAATTAAAGTGTGCACATCATGGGAAACATCATGAAATGCCAACACTGCGCCAATATAGCCTCTGGAAGCTTTACCGACAGACCCTTCCCCGCGCCGACTCAATGGACCTCTCTCCAACTGCTCTCTCTGATGAAAGCCAGACAACAATGAGGTGAGACTGAAAAGTTGTCCCTTCTTTACTTTTGGTCCATCTGTCAAGGTCTCTGGATCTCTGTAAAAGTCTCCTATTGTTCCATGTATAAAGGGTACTTTGGATGAATAATATCTAGTGACAGCCAATGTGATAAACTACCTGACTCCCCTGGGTCGTTTTCCTAGGCTGGTTGTCATAGCTCGTTGGCCAGGATGTATGTTTTGAGCAGTTGCAAACATGGACAGGTTTGGGGAAATAATTTAAAATAGTGTATCTCTTTATTTACATTTGTGTACACACATCCAGGGCATCTAGAGAATAAGTAGACAGATTTGCATTTGAAGCCAAAGGAAGTTGGCTAACTTTGGTCTCACTTCAGAACTGCAGGCTGGATACTAATTGACTCATCTATTTTACAAATCTGTGAGACCTGCCGGTAGTGGGACTGAGGAGCAGATCATGGCTGAATCACAGCAAATCCATCACCCCTGGTAGAAAAACAACTCTTAGATTTACTGAGTAGGTCAGTAGAATGAGTGTTACACAGAGAATTCTTCCCTCTCAAAAATAAAATAAATCTTGAAGCCAAATGTCATAAGCCAAATATGAAAAAACAATAATTTTTTTACATTTCCACATATTTTATAGAATAAGGATTAGAAACCTGGCATGAAGAAATTCCTGGCTTCAACTCACATATCCACTCAGTCCTCACCTCACTTTTTCTTTTTCCATCCTTCATTTCCTGTTCCTATCCTCATCTCCTGCACTTTTTTCCTCTGGATTCTAAAAGTTTTTATTGAAACCTGAGAGTCATAGTCAGTTCTGGAGTTGTAGGAAAGTTCTGCATACACTCAGAGCACTTAAACCAAATTTTACAAAAATTTAGGATATACACATTTTTAGAAAACTGAAAATTGGTGGTTCTTAGTTAGGCAACTCTCAAATCACATTTAAAATCAGCATTAATTTAAGTGATAACAGAATTATATAAAATTAATATTAAAAATGGTGATTGAGCCCTGGCCGGTTTGGCTTGATGGATAGAGCGTCGGCCTGCGGACTGAAGGGTCCCAGGTTCAATTCCGGTCAAGGGCATGGACCTTGGTTGTGGGCACATCCCCACTAGGGGGTGTGCAGGAGGCAGCTGATCGATGTTTCTCTCTCATCAATGTTTCTAACTCTCTATCCCTCTCCCTTCCTCTCTGTAAAAAATTAATAAAATATATTTTTTAAAAAATGGTGATTGAAATAAAATTCCAAATCTGAAGAGCCAGCCACATGAGGCAGCTATTAAGAACAAGAGGAGGACAAACAGAACAGAGGGTATGCAGATCAGCTATGACTTTATTGCATTTGAATTTATTGCACATGAATTTATTGCATCTCATCTAATGGCAGTTGGGAGGGGGGAACACACAAAATTTAAAACACAAACAGTTTGGGGGAACCATGGAACATTAGTGGTGGAATAGATCTAATATAGAATGAAAGCTGATACCAAAAACTACACATCCATTTAACAATAGTCTTTTTTTCCTAATTTTTTATTTTTCAACTATAGTTGATATTGAATATTATTTTGTATTTGTTTCAGGTGTGCAACTTAGTGGTTAGACACTCATACCCTACAAAGTGGTTCCCCCAATATTTCAAATACCCATCTGCCACCATGCATACTTATTACAATATTATTGACCATATTCCTTATGCTGTACTTTACATCCAATGACTATTTTGTAACTACCAAGTTGTAGTTCTTAATCCCTTTAATCTTATTTACCCAGCTCCTCAACCCCCCACCATTCTGGCAGTTATCAGTCTGTTCTCTGTCTAAAAAAGTTGTGGTATATATATACAATGGAGTATTATTCAGCCATAAGAAAGAATGAAATTTTAACCATCTGTGACAGCATGGATGGACCTACAGCAGCGATTTTCAACCTGTGGGTCCTGACCCCTTTGGCGGTCAAACGACCCTTTCACAGGGGTCGCCTAAGACCATCCTGCATACCAGATATTTACATGATGATTCATAACAGTAGCAACATTACAGTTATGAAATAGCAACAAAAAGAATTTTATGGTTGGGACACAACATGAGGAACTGTATTTAAAGGGCCAGAAGGTTGAGAACCACTGACCTAGAGGGTATTATGCTAAGTGAAATAAGTCAGACAGAGAATGACAAATACCATATGATTTCACTTATATGTGGAATCTAAGTATCAATATGAATAAACAAAATAGAAACAGGTTCATAGATACAGAGAACACCTACCATGATAGACACCGTACTAGGCACTAGGGGTCAAATAGTGAACAAACCTAATCTCAGTCCCTTACCAACACGAAGCTGACAGTCCAGTTGGGGGAATTAGCAAGCTGACATACTTGGGAAAGCATGCGTCTCTGTGATGAGTGCCAAGGAGAGGCACACATGCCATGAGAGCCCGTCAAAGGTGGATAGGCTCTGCTTAGGGAACACTTTCCTGAGAAAGTCACCCTTGAGCTGAACGAGATTGAGGAATAAGCAGGAGTTAACTAAAGCATAATTAGAAGGGAAGAAAGCTGCTCTCTATTAAAGTAAAATTTTGGCAGTGTTTCTGTTGTGTTGTTTTTCCATTAACATAACTCATCAACTTAATAGCTGTTAGGACTAAGATTAAAGGATATTAGAAGCAGCAGTGTGAATGGGTGATAACCTTTTCTTCTGCCCCCAGCTCAGTTGAGATATAAGTGACCAATAAAAATTGCATATTTTCAAGGTATACAGCATGATGTTTTGATATTTGTATACGTTGTGAAATGTTTAGTCGTTGACGTAGTAATCATCTTACAGTTTCTTTTTTTTTTTTTTTTGAGGGGGTGAGAACAGTTAAGATCTAGTCTCTTCACAAATTTCAAGTATACAATACACTGTTATTAACTATAGTCACCCTGCTATACATTAGTTCTCCAGAATTTATTCATCCTGCCTATCTCACACTTTGAAATGTTGCCTGTTCACTCCTCCATTCAAAGGGGCCTCCTCAAGCTGCTTGCAGGGTTCGGTGTCCAGGCTCTCTCCCACTCTTAGGATGTTGCTTTGATCCTAAAGCTTATTAAGCAATGAAAGAATGAAAGAGCATTCCAAGCAGAGAAAACTGCTTTTGCAAAGGCCCTCTGGTTTAGGCAAGAAGCAATCTGTGCTACGTTTTATAGATTGTGTCGAAGAATTCTGTCTTAATTCTCAAAACATAGGAAGCCATTTAGGGCTTCTGAAGCAGAGGTCAAGAAGGCTGACATCACCAAGCTTGCACTTTGAAAAGATTCTTCTATCTGCAATATGGAAAACAGATGGAAGGATGAAAAGTTTGACTGTGAACATAACCTTTGCCTCAGAGATGTTACTAAAATGAAGGCTTCTGTCACATTATTTGGAAGAAAGATACAATAATCACTTCTCAGTTTATTTATTCAAATGACATTTATTGTGCACCTATGTACTGATCTGGTACTAAGGCTAGATCAGTGACAAAATAAAGTTCTCTGCCCTCCTAGAGCTTACACGATAGACAAAATATAAAAGTAAGTAATATAACTGGGATGATCAAGATAGTCCTCTTTGAGAAGGTGTGTTTTAAGCAAAGACTTGAAAGAAGGAAGGTGTGGCCTTGCAGATGTCTGGGTGAAGAGACTTCCTGGCCAAGGAGCAGTCAGTGCAAAGTCACTCAGGTGGGAGCCTACCTGGCATGTATGTGGGACAGCTGGGAGGTCAGTAATGGTGGTTCAGACCATCATCATCTATGCCCTTTCCATGAAGCTTCCCAGAATTAGGCATCTTTGAAACAAGGCAGGATATGGAACAGACAACACTACTTCAGGTTGTAGCCAAGTATTTAAGACTCTGAGGCAATCTTGGTGTAACTGGTACCCTATGCACAGATATGAGTAGGATGAAAGGTGAAAAGCCTTAGAATCAAGACCCAACATGAAATAGTAAGAACAAAGTCTTGCATTTTCATAGGAAGTGTTCGTTTACAAAATGTGTTTATAGACAGTTCCCAACTTAGGATGGTTCAACGTAAGACTTTTTGACTTTAAGATGGTGCAGAAGTGATATGCATTCAGTAGAAACCATACTTCACATTTTGAATTCTGCTCTTTTTTCAGGCTAGCTGGGAAATCTGGGCAAAGGGGTGAGCTGCAGCTCCCGGGGAGGTACTCCGGAGTGAACAACCGATACTCCACAGTGGACTGTGTTCCCAGTGGTTTTGTATACTGAGCACGTTTAAGGTAGGCTAAGCTAAGCTCTGACATTCTGTATTTTGTATGT
>NW_006293313.1:251970-268224 GCF_000327345.1 Myotis davidii | reverse complement strand
CTCTAAGTATTAACACTATGCTTGGAAGCAAAAATGTATCCAGTATGTAAACTTGAAGATGAATGTCTACACAATAAATCAACTATTTTCCCAGGAGAGGTGGCAGACTTTGAAAGGCAGATCAGCAAGAGAGGAAAAATCCAGAGAAAGCAGAATGTGTGAGCTAAGTGACAGTGAGCATCGTGCCTCTCACTAATGCTTATTGGTACTTGTATCTTGATTTGGTTGGCAGCGCCTTAATTTTATGAAATCATACATAGTACTCCCACAAGGAGTTGTGATGAGAGAATGACAGATGCTACACTCACACTTTAAGTCCCTGAAAAAAAATTAAATGATTCATGAATGATGTACTTCAGTCTACTCTGTGATGAGAAGCACGAGTTAGAACTGGTTAAGTGTAATGGGCATTAATAGCATTATAGATATAGAGAGGTACATGTTAAAATATAATCTATGAAATAAAGTTATGCTAAACTTGCACTTACTTGGTTTTTATGATGGTGTATAAGACCATATGGCCATGACATCATCACATGAAATTTAAATCTTCAGCACCATGGCCAGCATCTATTTTGCTCATAAACTTCTGTATATGCTAACATTTAATGTCAAAGGTTAGGAACTCCGTTGGTCAACCAATCAACCATCTATTTAATTCCTGAATTTTTTTTCTTCTTCCATCCAGACTCTGGTTTGAATGATCAGGATAATCCTATATTTATAGTAATACTATATGCAATTCACTTTGTGTGTGTGACATGCCATTGATTTGGCTCCAATTCCTGGCAACCCTATGAATGAGTGATGCCCACAATGTCCTGTCCTCAGTAACCCTGTTTGGTTCCTGAAGACTCATGCCTATGGCTTCTTTTATGGAATCAATCCATCCTGTATTGTCCTCTTTGCTAAGCCATTAACATTAAAAAAACAAAAAACCCAAAGTTGATGCAGTCCTATAGTTTAGAAAGAAATGTTTATTCTAAATATGTACCTTTATTTTAGTGTTCAGTATATGCTAGTTTATTTGATTTACTGACTTTACTTATTACAATAACCCTCCATTGAGTATAAGACAAACTGCTTTAGGTTTATAGGAACTGAAATGGGCTGAGAAGGAAGAAACAAATGTGAGAAAGACACAATTCTGTATCTCAAAGAATTCATACTCTACTAGGTGATAAATACAAGGGTACAGCAAGCTATTGCACTGTAATACAGTCTAAACAAAAGTGCTGGGGGAGCCTAGAAAAAGAAGAAATTCATTCTATTTTGAAAATCAATAACTATTTTCCCAGGAGAGGTGGCACTAAAAGATAAGTCAAACTTTGAAAGGAAGATAAGCAAGAGAAGAAAAATCCAGAGAAAGCAGACTGTGTGAGCTAAGTTACAGAATAATGAGAATACACAGTAATTTGGTATTTTTGAAGCAGTCTTATATGACTTGAAAAGAGAAGTAGTGGCCCGGGCTAGATTGGCTCAGTGGATAGGCCTTTAGACTGAAGGTCCCAGGTTCAATTTTGGTCAAGGGCACATGCCCAGGTTGTGAGCTGGATCCCCAGTGTGGGATGTGCAGGAGCCAGCCAGTCAATGATTCTCTCCCATCATTGATGTTTCTGTCTGTCTCTCTCTTCCTCTCTGAAGTCAATAAAAATATATTTTAAAAAGTGAGAGAGAGACGTTGTGGTGGGTAGACTGACAAGATAATGAGGAGAGAGATTGGAAAAGTCCCCCGATGGCATGATAACATCAAGCAATCCAATTCGTATTCTGATGAGATTGTGTCCTTGCAAGGATGGGCACCAGAGAGCTCTCTTTCCATATGCACATGCCTTGGACAGGCCATGTGAAAGTTCAGTGAGAAAGTGGCTGTTTACAAACCAGAAAGAGTGTCCTTACAAAGAGCTGACCCTTCCTGACCCTGGTCTGGCCCTTAAGAATGGTGAAAATACATTCCTGTTGTTATGAAAATACAACTTCTCTGACTCCAAATTCCAAGCTTTTCTTGTAGTACCAAGTATTTTTAAATCTAGTGATCTAACTGAATAAGAAAAATACACATGAAACAGAGAGGAAAAGACAACAAGTGATAAAATGTTCAACTAATTATAATGAAATGTAAAGGGGTATTAGAGATTTCAGAAGATTAAAGAATTGGTATGACTTTGGCTAGCTAGATGGTAAGGAGATGGCTGGGTGGAAATGGTAGAGAAAATATAGTATAAAAATAGCAGAAATTAGTCTGCAGGTTTGGGCAGAAGGCGCTCATATTTCACAGGAGAACTGGGATCTGAAACAGGATTAGGGAGGTAAGAAACAAGTTGTGGGCTTGGGATGATAACAGAGCCTAGGGGCCAGGAGGAGAAGTACATCACAGTGGGAATCACCTCCACCCTGAGGAACAGTGGAGACTGGGCTACACCTAGTAGGATGGAGCACCTTTACCTCAAGAGCCACCCCTAATTCAAGAGACTCCTCTGAGACCAGAGGATACCTCACTAAAAAGGAATGTCTAGCAACGATAGCCATGGCCCAGAGTGAGGAAGTTCTTTAGGAATTAGGAAGCAGAGAGAACTAGAGAGAGGCTAGGAGCTTACGATAGGGATGGCTGCCACAGTGCATTAAAATGGACCAGGATTTGTTCTAATCAGGTGTGGTGAGGCCAGCGGATCAGGAGATGACTGCCAGTGGAAAGACAGTTTATTACCTACAATGCCCTAGAAGAGGGGTACTCCCCGGCTTGCAGGGTCCCATGGGGGAAATAAACCTGGAGGTGAAGGAGAAAAGGGAAACTAGAGTGATGAGTGAGGATAAGTATACTTAGCTTAGTATCAGATAGTTTGAGTAATTTTGGTGGGCTCTGGGCTATAGGGGTGATCCTGGTTGTCTGGTCCCTGGCCCTGGGTGACTTAGAGCAGAAAGACTATTGGCTTAATGTATGAGAGTATGATCAAGGAAGTGATTGAAGGTATGGGCAAGTATGCTCATAGGCAAGTATGCTATCTCTAGGAACTAGGTAACCCTGGGAGAGGCAGTCCCTCTTTGAGTCCTCAGGGCCCCCAAAATGTCAAATGTGGGAAATAAAAAAAATATGATAAATATACAAAATACTATCCAAAATGTGCAGCATGAAAGGGTAAACTGAAACAATAGGTACAGAGTCAAGAGCCAATGTGAGCCTGATATCGGGGTCTTGAAACAGTTGATTTAGCCACTTGGATTCCGACAGATAGGTCGGTAGATAAATAGATAGATAGATGATAGGTAGCTCCCCCCCCCCTTTTTGTCTTAAAGGGACCATAGCTTTCTCAAACTAAGTTTAAGGACAGCCCATAGGTCAACGGTTCTCAACCTGTGGGTTGCGACCCCTTTGGCAGTCGGACGACCTTTTCACAGGGGTTGCCTAAGGCCATCCTACATATCAGATACTTACATTATGATTCATAACAGTAGCAACATTTAACGAAAATAATTTTACGGTTGGGTCACAACATGAGGAACTGTATTTAAAGGGCCAGAAGGTTGAGAACCACTGCCATAGGTGGTTATGTAAATTTATGAATACATTCAAATAACTGTATTTTCAGAAATTTGTGAAGTTATTTAGGCCTAAGGGGGGTATCATACGTCACTAAATCATCCCTTTGTGGGTTGAAACAATGTGCTTCCAAATTTATAATTATATTCAGGTATCGACTTACTTAATGTTAATTTCAGTCTCTGGCCCAGTATCTTTTAATTCTGAGCATATATTTAAAACAGACACGATTTTAAACCACATTTTATTAATGGGCTCTGTTTTCAATGAGTTTCTTTGTTTAAGTAATGCTACTTTGTGCTTTATTTGGTTAAAAGTTGTTTAAAATCCCTTGAACCTCGAATGTAGTATTATGTTTTAATGCCATTCTCATTTATGGAAATATATGTGGAGAAGCAGAAATATTTATTCCCATTCTTTTTTCTTTTTCTGTTTGGTCCCCCCAAAGAGAGCTAATTGCGCTTCTTTAAAGCAAAGTGACAATTTTTGATACAGATTTATTTAATTTTTTTAATTACATAGAATAATCAAACATGAGCGTTAATGAGAAACATATGTGAGGCTTCAAATATTCTGGAAATGAATGCAAAGCAACATTCCAATCAACACGGGTCAGGTTTCCTGGCCTGTTTCTGCACATGCGAAATCAGAGAGCCGAGCGGTGAGCGTAGGTGTGTGACCGTTCATGCCTGAGGGTATATCTGTGTGTGTTGTGAAAGGCCTCCTTCTGCTGCAGCTCCCAGCAGCCTCGAGAATCAATCTTTTACATGGAGCAAGACACACTCCAGGATATTAACACTCTACCGTTTCCAAGAGCCTCTGTTCACACCAGCTCCAGAGGAAACACCGTGAAAGAAGGAGCCTCAAGCTGCTAAAAAGCACACAAAGCAACAAGGAAAAACAGTTCCAAATCTCATAAAAAGTGGAAAAGTCCTCAAGAACAACTGCCCATTTGTTCCGAGAGCGCCCACAGAGCGGGAGGGTAAATAAAACTCAGTACCTGTTAGATTTATGGGCAAATAATCATTATCTACTACGTGTAGATGAGTGAAGGATAATTTTATGCAAACCACATAAGTAAATTCAAACAGTGCGAACTAAGCCTACACAGTGAGAGCAGGAAGTTCAGGGAGGAAAAAAAATAAGGAAATGGCATTTTCTGTGTGGTGTATCACCAACCTGGGAAATCCATTATAGAGCCAAAACCTGGAACAGGATTTTATAAAGGCACTGGTTTGAAATAGAGCTATGCATCCCCGAGGACTTATACGGTGATTTCATACCTTCAGCAAAAACTCTGCTCCCCAAGATCTAATTACTAATTGGCCTTACGTAGAGGATTATGCAGAATTAGTACATTGGAGTTTTTACATGACAAGTGTACAGTACAAATTCCTTGGGGGCCTTCATGGCACATTCAGTTTTTCAATGAATCAGTTTCTGTCAAGTATCAGGAGCCAAGCACTCTACCCAATGGAGCTGGGATTTTATGGACTTGTGTCTCAGAACTGTATAGCTTTCTAATCAAAATAGTGGTTTTATACGATTTTTCAAAAGCAGGACATTTGATTTTAGCCAAGTTTAAAATGTCTTTAAATTTGGTGGGTTTTAAATTGGAAAGTGAAACCAGGGTTTTTCGGGTTTAGATTTCATTTATTCCTTATCGAATGTGGTTCCCTGGGTGGTAGTGAAGATGAAAAGAAGGCTTTTAAAGGATTATATAATGCCTATAAATAGATTCATTAAAATAAGGGCATCAGTTTACCTGATTCCATTTGAAAAGCATGTGAGTATTAAAACACTGAGGAAAATGTTCTTAGAGCAGGATGAGTGTAGGTTTTACTGAAACTAATTTTGTTTAAATGGTTTTGCTGAATTATAAAAACTCCAGTGACTTCACACTTTGGCATAGTAACATAGCATATTAAATGAGATCGCAGAAGCTTTGAAATCACAAGTGGGTTTAAATGTAGGCTCTGGAGGAAATAAGGGAGAATCAAAGAAAAGAAAGAAGGGAAGAAGAGAGGGGAGAGGGAGGAAGGATGGAAAGAGCACAAACTCTCTATCCCTCTCCCTTCCTCTCTATAAAAAATCAATAAAATATATTATTTAAAAAAAAGAGTATATCTGTGCCAGGCACTTATCAAGGTGCTTTCATGTGTATTTATCTCCTGCTGCTAGCTGTGTGATCTTAGGCAAATAACTTCATCTCCGTGGGCCTCAGGTTCTATATATATATATTCGACCAGGGGTCAGGGCCAGCCGGCCAACCTCCCTTGTCCCCTCCCCCCAGCCCGCCAGGCCCCATCTGCCCAATTGGAGCAGGCGAGCCGGACCCCACCCATGCACAAATTCATGCACCGGGCCCCTAGTTTGAATATAAAGCACCTGCTGTCAGCTCGACTAGGTGAAGCAGTCTACTGCCTAGGAACTCTCAAACCTGACCCATCAGAACAGGGCTCCATAACTTAGCAAGAAAAAGACAAGAGAAGTCAAAGAAAGAAGACATAGATAAAAGTGGAGAAGGGGAACAGAGGTAGGAAATCTCAGAAAACAAGATGCTATATATATTTTCTTAAGATGCTATATTTTAAACACTGTAGGCAAACAGCAGAAGAGGAATGTCTGTGAAGTGAGAAATGCTACTGCTAATAGTGGAGTTTAACTTTGCTTCTTCAGTTTTTGGCTAATCAAAAATTCAGAGCCAAGAACTCTAACTCAAGCAGCTTATTTAGAAAGTCAAGAGGTAAAAGAAGGACCCTTGGAGCTTAGGAGGAAGAACACAAAGATATACTCCGGAGAAAGAAGGTGTGGGTTTGCTAGAGAGAGAGAAAGAGTGATGAAGAACTTGCCTTAAAGGTTTTTATCTGTTTTTTAAAAGTGAGAATTCTAGGGGCGGTCTCAGGAGAGGATCTCAATAGAATATTCATCAGCTTTCCAGGTGTGCCTCCTCAGGGCCTCAGTCTCTACTGATGGGTCGGTGGGGTCATTGGTCATTGCGTCTGGCCCTGATGTTAGCATGACTTTGTCTGGTTTTGCTGCTTTTCTGAGCCTGGAGCTGAAACACAACTGAGGCCTAGGTGTTATCTCTAGTTTGACCAAATCTCTGTCTCTGTGGCTAACAGGCCCGAGGTTTTGATCCTAAGATTATTTGATGTTGATCGAACCTCGTTATCCTGAGGGCTTATTGCTCAAGGTAGTTGGTCACACCAGGCCGCATATATATACAAGGGCTTGTATGGGATTCCAGTGAGGCTTGTTCTTCCTCTAAGGAGTTCTAAACTAACAACATGCTAAGGGAAGAAAGGTCACCCTGGAGGTGAGGTCCTAGCCCAGTGATGGTGAACCTATGACACGCGTGTCAGAGATGACACGCGAACTCATTTTTTTTCATTGATTTTTCTTTGTTAAATGGCATTTAAATATATAAAATAAATATCAAAAATATGTCTTTGTTTTACTATGGTTGCAAATATCAAAAAATTTCTATATGTGACACGGCACCAGAGTTAAGTTAAGGGTTTTTCAAAATGCTGACACTCGGAGCTCAAAAGGTTCACCATCACTGTTAGCCTATAATAGCTGTTTTCTCAAATTTTGCCCATTGCTAGGCACCTGGGACTTTCCACCCTGGTGACATTCTGAACCGAGCCTATGGTTCCTCCTCTATTCATGCTAACTGCCTACTCTATCACTACGGCTTTCTAAACGTTCAGGGGAGCTAATTTCATAAAAAATTAACAACAAAAAATGTATCGAGCTCAAATCCCATACAATTACAATGAAGTTACACCAGGAAGACATGAAAGAGATCAAAACTGTAACTTTATTTTGAAAGAACCCAAACTATATTGATGATATAAACATGAAATAATAACATAAATCCCAAGTAGTAAAGTCAGAAATAAGCCAATAGGAAGAGCTTCCCGTGGCCTGTTTTGCTTTTTCTTTGCTCTGAGGAAACCTACCAGCAAAATGAAATAAGGTCAGAATGGTTGAGGAGAGTGTTTGTCCCTTTAGTTTATATTTGACTTTCCAGTTCAGACTTTTCATGTTTGTTCAACTTTAATGATATTATAAACTCAAATGTACTGGCAACAGAATCACCTTGGAATCAATCCTAGCCCAACATCTCAAGATCTAAAAACAAAAGGTATTCTGGGAGCCATGAAGATATTTAATATGGCAAAATAAAGCCAATCTCACTAAAAATGTTTTAAGCTGTCCGTTAATACTTCCTGAACTCAGATGGAGGAATTTTCACCAGCAAGTCCTCTTAGTTATGGTGGAGATTATTTGGTAGGGTCCAGTCAAGAGAACATTTGAAAGAAAATGCATATCATTTGAAGAAGAAAAAAATGTAGTAAATGGACACTCAGCATTTTGTGGACTTTGTTTTGTTTTGGTGATGGTGCTCTAGCGCCTTTTATTCGGAGCAATGTTGATATCCTCTCAACTGACTCCTTTGGAAAGAAAAAAGTTCATATGCCAGTGAAGGGGAGAGGCAGGAAGAGGATTGTTTTGGGAGAAATATTTTACAATTTGTCAAACTTGGAGTAGCATCATATTTTTCACCTCTCCCTCTTAAAAATAAAAGGCACTGTGAACAAGATATTGATGCAGGAATGAAAACAAAATGAATTTTAAAATGTTTTGTCACTAACGCACACAGGAAAGATTCTGACCTTATTTCAACCATTTCTCGGGGTCTTTAATATACATCTAGTTCCTCTCCTGATATAATAATGACTACCTTGAAGAGACATGGATTTGGCAGGAAATTTCCAAAGTTAGAAGCAATTCTGTTCCCAATATGTAGATATTTTTATGACATAGTGCTGTCTATACATAAAAAAATGAAAAAAGGAAGGAAAGAAGGAAGAGACGGGTGGGAAAGAGAAAGGAAAGAAAAATAAAAGTTTTAAAATCAAACAACATATGATTTAATTTCTGCCCCGCATATAAAAGGCTGAGATTATATCATCCATTGGAATATAATCTATTTCAACTCTGGGGACACAAATTCATTTCCCACCCATCTTCAAAGTTATTATTATAACTGGCAGTTGTGAGGAAGTGGTCTGGAATGCACTGGCAGTTCTGGTTCTGTTCTTCATGACTCAGAGGGTATGTCACAATACTTATGTTATGGCACGGTCTTTCTTGAAGAGGTGAAGAGAGACGCTTCTTGGTGACCAAATAGCTTTCAACTCATTCCAGCAGAGGTGTGTATGGCAGTAGTTGCCCTGTGCTTTCCAACTCTAAAAAAAAATTCAAATTCTGCTATTAATGTTTCATAAAAGACACCTGGTTGTTAATTTGGCAATTGCTTGAATTGATCCCATCTAGACTGCTTCTTAGCTCTGAATTGTGCCTGGAACATATAATGTGCACTAAACAAATGTGTGTGGAACAAGAGATTGGGTTTCCTTAATATCTCTAACTCAAATGAATAGAACTGAAACTTCTATTATTGTGAGAGTTTATGGAACTGAGGCAATCAATTGAAAAGAGATGGTGTGGCAACTTCTTTACAAGAACAAAATCAATAGATTGCCATGGTGACAGTCATCAATGTTCATTATTTGTTTACATCCTAGTGACTTTGTGTTCCTGAAGGCTAAATTAATACCTATAAAATTATTAAAGAATGATAATGGCTTTTGAACTTTCCTTAAGCCTATGCTCAAGTTTAAAGTAACAGGAAAAACACTTGACTTGATATAGAGATGTGTGGAAATATGGCTGAGTTACCAATTATTTGTTCTCTGACTGCCTGTTTATGGACTTGAATTACTTTAGGGCAAGGTCTGTGTCTCATTCTCTTATAGCCTAAATTCTTGGATGAGTGCCTTGTGCAGAATAGGCATTAAGTGTCCACATTCATCTCTACCGGAACACATTATAGCTCTATCCCAGAATGTATTGTTTTGAATTTCATTTATATATTCACTTGGTGTGTATAACTTTAAGGATCATCAGGTTGACATATCACACAACTATCTTCTCAAAGTATGGTTCAGGCTGTAAAATAACCTGGGGAAGGAGAAAAGCCCAGAGATCAGTTACTCATTTTCCTAGTGGGCCATCTTCTGTCCTGACCTTTGGAGTAACCCAATAATGTTACTGTTGTCTTATGTTTTACTAGTTGAAAATAGAGGTTGCCACCATCAAGAAGAGGTTGTATTTTAAAGGATCCTTTTAACTGAAATCTCCTTTGTATTACTAGGATGTGCAACGTGAACTAAAATTAATTTGGAGAGTGAGAAGATGAGTGCGTTACTAGCCAGTGGATGTGGACTCTTTGGACCACAATGGCCATTTGATGACATCCCAAAGGCAGTCACAAGGTAAGAAAGGATTTCCTGAGAACTCTTGAAGCAAATCAGGGTTAACATTTCAAAACAATGCATTTGGAGAATAAAAAAAATGTAATTCTTACACCTCTGCTCTATGTTGGTGTGTGAATAAAATATAGAACAACCAATATTGCTAAAAGTAATAAATTTCAACATACATCTTTCCTGTATTAAAACACTTCCATGGCTCCTGATGCCTGAAGAAAATTTCCAAATGTCACACTTACGTATAGCAAGCCCCCCACAATTTTGCTCCTCCTGGCTTTTCTAAACGAATTTTTCACTGCTCTCCCACTCAAACCTAATTCTCTAACCATCTCAAATAAATATACAATGGCGTCTTGTGCATTTGTGTCTTTGTATATACTATTTTCCTTGCCCTAGAATTTCACTATTATGCTCTCTACTAAGCAGATTTCTATTTATCCTCTGGAAGCCCTTCTCTGAGCCTCTATCCACCATGACGAGTGGATTATTTCCTCCTCTGTGCCAACATTCTACTTGCTTCGTGCTGCCATTGTAACAATCATCAATATATCCATGATTTGTTTACATACCTGGTGATTTTGTGTTCCTTGAAGGCTGTCATTGCATCTGATATAGCAGCAGGTACCAACTCTTAGCTTTTACTATGTGCCAAGCACTATGATTTGAAATGTAATTGGAGATCCACAATTTTATACCTTTTGAATCACTCTTACTGGAAAAGATAGAGCTATAAAAAATCATGTCCATAAAGGACAGTAAGTACAGTAGGAGAACAGAGAAGGCACTGTAAGTGTGGAGCTTAGGGAAAGCTTCCAAGAGGAACAGATTTTGCAGAACAAGCAAACTGTGGAATCAACAGGAAGGTTTCCCAAAGCAGTGCAGCCTGAATCCTAGAGCTCCAAAGCCATATGGGTGCATTGCTGGGATTATCTGTATTTAAATTATTCTGTCATAGGTGGTTCTATAACCACTTTGTATTCCTTCTAGTCTCATGTTAAATTATAAAATCATGAAGCAATAATAACTTTTCTCAGCATTTTATTTTTTTAATCCTCACCCAAGGATATTTTTTCCTTTGGGGAGGACCAAGGGGAGGGAGGGAGGAAGGGAGTATTTTAATCCTCACCCAAGGATATTTTTTTCCTTTGGGGAGGAACGAGGGGAGGGAGGGAGGGAGAGAGGGAAGGAGAAACATTGATGTGAGAGACACGTGGATTGTCTACCTCCCACAATCTGCCCCTACCTGGGCCAGGGATGGAGCCTGAAACCGAGGTGCATACCCTTGACTGGGAATTGAACCCACGACCCATGGTCCATGGGCCAGCGCTCTAACTACTGAGAAAACTGGCCAGGGCTCTCAGTACTTTTAAACTCCTCACTGCTGCTATCAGATTTTAAAATAAAAGTTGACATAAGGACGAAGTTGAAATAATAACTTCTACCATTTTCGTGTAATTGTACAGCCTACAATACTCTCACGAAATATTAACTCATTTTTTCTTTATCTCAATCTTTTACAGTGGGTATTTATCCCAGTTTTTCTGAATGAAGACACAGAGAGCTTAATTGACTTGTCCAGAGTTACATGATTAATATATGGTTTTCAAACACCTAGTTGATAATAATTACTAGCATTTAAGTGATAATCACCCTGGTATAAATTTATATATGCCCTGTCATTTGACATTACAGTAACTTTAACACCTATGAATTATTATCCTTATTTTATAGATGATAAAACTGAGGCTTATAATGTTTAGCATGCTCAAGATCAAGAGTAAATAAATGGTGGATCATGTACTCTCACACAATTCTGATTCCAGAATTTAGGCTCCTAGCCACCACCAAGACTGTTCCAAGTGTTGAATAGGTTGATTTCTTCATTCAAACAATTTATAACCTATTGGGAAGGAGTGGGAAGAAGAGAGAAATGCTAAATTAATACCTATAAAATTATTAAAGAATGATAATGTCTTCTGAACTTTTCAGTTTATGTTTGGAGTTACTTAATTTCATTATATTATATCTAAGCATGTATTTCTCTTGTTTATCCTGCTTAGGTTTCATGTCATTGACTAACTCAGGACATTACTCAGTCCTGAAAGTACTGTCTTATCTCTATTCTATTTTTTTTCTAGAAGGCTTATGGCCCTTTAAATGTTATCCTTTCTATCCCTTAACCTCTTCTATTTATAGTCTTTTTCTCTTTATCTCTTTGTGTTATTTCCTCATATTATTCACAAATTTTGTCTTCACTGATATTTAACTTGATATTTAATTCACCCACTTAATTTACTCCTTTTTGCCTTGTTTGTTATAGTCTTTAAAACAACCACATTGAGGAATAATTTACATACAAAAAAATGAGTGTGTTTAAGTATATAGCTTGATCAGCTTTGACCAATGAGTCCAAGTCCCCCCGCTCCCCACCCAGCCTGACTTCAGTCTCTCCTCCATCTGTGCCAGGAACAAGCCACCACTGCTCTCTGTCCTAATAGAGTAGTTTTTATATTCGAGAACTTCTTATATGAGGAATCAAACCATGATTCCTTTATCATATATTTTAGATTCATTCATGTTGTTGCATACATCAGTAGTTTGGGATTTATTTTTTTAATGCTGAGTAGTATCCATTATGTGGATATCCCACAATTTGTATCAATTGACTTTGATGTACATTTGGGTTGTTTCCAGTTTTTTGTTATTATGCCTAAAGTTGCCATGAACATTTGTGAACACCCGTGTTTGTGGACTTATGTTTTCATTTCTCTTAAGTAAATATCTAGGGTCATGTGGCAAATGCATGTTTAGCTGCTGAAGAAACTGCCCAACTATTTTCCAAAATGGTTGCATCATTTGCATTCTCACAAGCAATGCAGAACTCTAGTTGCTCCACATTCTTGCCAACATTTGGAATTGTCTGTTTTAATAGTAAACATTATAGTGAGTGTTGTGGTAGAAAAAATAAGGAACTCCCCTCCCCCCAAGAAAGATGTTCACATCCTAATCGCTCCTACCCTCTTGCTACACACTGACAGCCTGTCTAGTTCAGTCCCAGTTTCAGTTTATCTCTTTGTTGCTCTAGTTTTCAGTTCTTTCTTTCTGACTCTGGCATTGCCTCTAGATTACTTGTTGTTATTGTTGTTGTTTTAAGCTCAGGTATGCTTTTCTTTTATTCCAAATGTTTATTCAGTACCAACTATAGGAAGGATGCTGTTCTAGGCACATAGAAGTGAACAAAACAAAATCTCCAATCTCAGGGAGCTTACATTGCAAGAATACTTGTTATCTGATCTATGCATTTTAATGGATATTGTGGTCTGGCAACTTTAGGTATTGTGGGCGTTTTAAAGTAACCTAGCCATGCATGGTAACTTGTAAAATGTTATTATCAGTTTTAAGAATGAATATTTGGGAATAAACATAAAATAGGAAGGACAGTTAGGGAAGAATTGCAGTATTCCAAGTAAGGTATAGTTGGACTAATAGGTAGAAGTGGGGATGAGGAAGAAAAGCTGGATTGCAGGAATATTTTGAAGGAAGAAATAGTAGGATTTTGTCATAGCTAACAAGAGGGCATGATGCCAGGGAAGATGTCAAAGATAGCTCCAATTATTCTTCCCTGGAAGACTGAAAGAATGACTACAACACTGTCATAAATAGTGCTGCTGGTGGGAATGGATGGGCAATTAAAAATAATATCTCTTAGTGAGTGTCTATATATTTTAATATTCCATGTAGGACATTGCAGTAACTTACTGTATTTGAAAAAGGCAGTGGAATAACTATGTAGGCATGTTCGTAAGTGACTGAAAATAAAGTACTAGAAGAGATTGACAGGATTATAGGTGAGGAAAGGGAGTGGAGGTACCTTCTTTGTATCCATAGAGCCTGGTTTGGTGTTTAGCACAAAGCTGGGCCTCAATATTTATTGAATAAATTAACGTGAGTCATTTGCATAGATGTGACAGCTGAGCTCAAAGGATTAGATATAAAAGCAGACATTTACTTGCTAAGGTTCAAGGACATTCTTTCTTCCCTTTGGTTTGCACTGCCAACAGTTGCCTGCCTAAAAGGAAACAATTCTCAAAGTACCTTGATTTAGGGACAATTACTGGAAGAGGTGGAGTTTCACGCGGTTTTTGTGGGGGGTGGGGATAGAGGGGGGGGGGCATTCTAGAATCTAGACCTAAGATACCAAAGTGGAATGTAAAGATTTGACTCTGAATCAAAGTTGCTGTTCATTTTGCACAAGTGTCAGACTATCTGCATTGGTTAGAGCTTCTCAGTGCAGTCGCTTTTCCACAATGCCCCCCCAAAATACAAACCTCACTTGACAGGTTATTAACCGAGGGCTGACTGCTCTATAGCATTCTCTAAAGAAAAGGTTAGTGGATTCCCCTTCCCTCTTTTCAAGCCGAGGACCTGAAATTCTAATTTGAATAACTGGGATGATTCTTTTTAATTCCCATCTTCAAGGGGGCGGTGACCAGGTCGCCACACCTTAACCATTGACTCCCAAATCTGCTGCAAAAATCTTCACGCTCTGCTCCGGGGTGCGTCAGATTAGTCCCAGGGTCCAGCAACTCTCACTGCGCCTGCGCCTGCGCCTAGTGGCGCTGCAGAGCGGGCGCAGGCGCCTTGAGGCGGAGCTGGGTGAGGCGGAGCTGACTGCAGCGCCTACGAGCCGGTCTGGGCGGCTCCAGTGTTTTGGGGCCTGGGAACTGTGGGAGGAGTCGGCGGCCTCACCTTGGTAACCACATCGCTGCCCCGGCTCGGTCTTGCAGGCCTCAGCGCTGTCATCGCCTTTGGGGTCCCGGGGACTTTGGCCACCGTTTCCGGAAGTAGCTCTGCAGGCCTCTTTGAGGCACCCCCATCCTCCCCACGCCGCCGCCGCCGCCGCCGCCATGCAGGGGGAGGACGCCAGATACCTCAAAAGGTGACTCCCCAAGGCGCAGCCCCGCCCTCCTGGCCGGGGACCCTGAGATATTCTTAGAGGTTTGGGGGTTGGCCTTGAGGTGTCACTGGACAAAGCGAGACCTACGCTCCGCAGAGAGGTGGACACGGGAAGAGCCCCAGGAAGGGAAGGGAAGGTGCATTGGGTGAGAGGTTCTGCAGCCGCCCACCTGCCTTGGAGGGGCCTGGAGGACCTCGCGGTAGCTCCTGGTGGCGTCCCCGATTTCAAGGGGGAGGGGCTAAGGACGAGGAACCCGGCTTCCCGTGCCCCCCTCCCCCTTTCCCATTCCAGTTCGGCATTTCCCCTGACAGGTCAATCCCGTGGGGGCCTGGAGATGAGATCTCCTGGCGCTTATGTCCCCCCACCCCCCGCCTCCAGTTTGGGGTCCCCTGCCCTCGGGTTCTGACATGATGAAGGGGAGAGAAGTGGTGGCTTTTTACTGACAGGAGGCTGGACTGAGATGTTGCTCTCCAGCCTGTGTCTGCTTTCCTCATCTGCTTCATCCATTTGACTGCCGTGTGTGTGTGCGGTGTCCTTTTTATAGGATCGTAATTATCAAGAGGTTCGTCCAGGAGCTTGACATGGAACAGGCCGTGATTATTTTAATTTCAAAATATTTGTGGTATCAGTGACTCTTTAAAGAACACTGTAACTCTGTGGGATTATTGGTTTGACTCCTGTCAAAAGATAAGATCATCCCTGATGAATAGGATACCTCTCAGTGGACCAAGAGTTACTAGTGATCCAATAGAGAAAAAAAAAACCCTTAATCAGGACGCTCCATTCTTAAAGTCCCTGTCACATGTATTCTTTTGGACACAGCTTCCTTATATAAAAACGGAAAGCAGGGCAAATATGACCTTATGAGAGGACCAAATGTGAAAATGCTTTTAAGAGATAAAACATGCATGTAAGGTGGTGGTATTATTTTAAGTTACAACATGCTCTTACTGAGTACCCTGGCTTGGCAAGGGCCCTTATCATTACAGAAAGATCTCATCTTGAAAGGGATTCAAACAGTTGTATAGTCAACCAATCAGCTAACTGTACTGTCTTTGCAGGACTGGGGCATCTATTGCCTGCCCTTCTCATTTTTGAAAAGGATATGTAGTCATAACAAGTATTTATTTCCTCATTGATTA
Organism: Myotis davidii; assembly: GCF_000327345.1. Classification (NCBI taxonomy): domain Eukaryota; kingdom Metazoa; phylum Chordata; class Mammalia; order Chiroptera; family Vespertilionidae; genus Myotis; species Myotis davidii. The sequence goes on along the minus strand of NW_006293313.1, from coordinate 252,240 downwards.
CATAGATCTTTTCAATTGAAAAGTTGGTGACAGAAGAAAACAAATTCTTTCAATTTTAATATAAGATTGTTCTTGAGCAGTGGTTCTCAACCTTCCTAATGCCGCGACCCTTTAATACAGTTCCTCATGTTGTGGTGACCCCCCCAACCATAAAATTATTTTTGTTGCTACTTCATAACTGTAATTTTGCTACTGTTATAAATCATAATGTAAGTATCTGATATGCAGGATGTATTTTCATTGTTACAAATTGAACATAATTAAAGCATA
>NW_006293313.1:199292-251805 GCF_000327345.1 Myotis davidii | reverse complement strand
TGAATGAGACATACTTTCCCTGCCTTTATGGTGCTTAAAATGTAGCAAAGAATACATATTTTAAACTGGATATTACCAGAAGTAATTATTTTATTGTGTTTATGAGAAGTGATATAAGTATATGATAAATATGTGGCCTGTGTAAAGCTTTTTTCACACAGTATAAATACTCAGCATTTATCCATGTTTTGCATTCATCAATGCAGTACTTCATTTCTTTTAATAGCTGAATAACAATATATTTTATGGATATAGCATATTTTGTTTATCCATTCATCTGTTGATGGACATTTAGGCTGTTTCCATCCATTGGCTATTATGAATAAAGCTACTATGAACATTCCAGTACTAGTTTTTGTTTAAACATCTGTTTTCACTCTTTCGGTATATTTTCAGTTGTTGCTGGGTCATATGCTAATTACATGTTTAACTTCTTGAGGAACTACTGAACTGTTTTTCACAGTGGCTGCACCATTGTACTTTCCCACCAGCATTGTATGCGGGTTCCAATTCTTCACATCCTTGCTAGCACTTAACTTATTTTTTAAAAATGTGGCTATTCTAATGGATGTGAAGTGATATTATAGTTTTGCTTTACATTTCCCTAATTACTAGTGACATTGAACATCTTTTCATATACTTCTTGGCCATTCTCTGCCTTCTTTGGAGAAAAAAACCTTTATATTTTCTGGAAATTGGTTCCCTAACATACCAATGATTTGCAAATATTTTATCCCACTCTGTGAATTGTGTTTTCACTCTCGTCATAGTGTCCATTCATATGCAAAAGTTTTAAATTCATATTTTGTTTAGTTGCTTTTGCTTTTTTAAAAAGCTTTACATGATCATTGATTTTTAAATTCTAGTCCCTCCCTCCCCTTTGTCAACCCATCAACTCATTCTCTATTGTTTATTAGATTCCACATGAGTGAGATCATGTGCTGTTTATCTTTATGACTGTCTTATTTCACTTAACATAATATTTTTTTTTACTTATTTTGTATTTTTAGATTTTTATTGCTGATATGTGCCACATCTTCTTTATCCATTCATCTATTGGTGGAAACCTAGGTTGCTTCCATATCTTGGATATTGTACATAATGCTGCAGTGAACATAGGGGTGCATATATCTAGTGTTTTTGTTTCCTTCAGACAAATACCCAGAAGTGGAATTGCTGGATAATATAGCAGTTCTATTTTTAAGTTTTTGAGGAATTACCATACTATTTTCCATAGTAGCTGCACTAATTTACAATCCCGCCAACAGTGTATGAGGGTTTCCTTCTCTCCTCATCCTTGTCAGCACTTGGTATTTGTTGATAGCACTCTGACAGGTGTGAGGTGATACCTCATTGTAGTTTTGATTTGAATTTCCCTGATGATTAGTGATGTTTAGCATCTTTTCATGTCTGTTGGCCATCTGTATGTCCTCTTTGGAGAAACGTCTATTCCAGTCCTCTACCCATTTTTAAAATTGGATTGTTTGTTTTTTGGTGTTCAGTTGTATGAGTTCCTTATATATTTTGGATATTAACCCCTTGTTGGTGTATCATTTGTGAATGTCTTCTCCCATTTAGTAGGTTGTCTTTTTTTTTCCCCTAGAATGAAAAACCAGCTTTAGTAGGTTGTAGAAAAGGAGTTCAAAGATAAGGAGATTTATTCAGTCCAACCCATAACATTCAAAAAAGTAAATAGGATTTCAAGATCATTTTATTCTTCCAATTTTTATTTTTTATTTTTGAAACATCTTTCTTTTTCAAAGTATTACATATGTCCCCTTTTTTACTCCATTGACCTCTTCTAGCCCACCCCCGAGCTCCACCCCAGGCCTTCACCACCCTATTGTCTGTGTGCATGAGTTATTGATATATTCATGCAAGTTCTTTGGTTGATCTTTTCCCACCCACCCTCCCCCACCTTCCCTCTGAAGTTTAACAGTCTGTTCCATGCTTCTATGTCTCTGGATCTATTTTGTTCATCAATTTCTTTTGTTTATTAGATTCCACATGAGTGAGATCATGTGCTGTTTATCTTTATGACTGTCCTATTTCACTTAGCATAATACTCTTCAAGTCCATCCATGCTGTTGCAAATGGTGTCTTTTCATTTTGTTGATGGTTTTCTTCACTCTACAAAGCTTTAGTTTAATGTAGTTTCATTTGTTTATTGTTTATTTTTTGTTTCCCTTGCCCAAGGAGACATATCCAAAAAGATATTGCTAAGAGCGATGTTGAAGAGTTTACTGCCCATGTTTTCTTCTCGGAGTTTTATGATATTAGGTGTTACATTTAAGTCTTTAATCCATTCTGAGTTTATTTTTGTGTAAGGTATAAGAAAATGGTCCAATTAAATTTTTATCATGTATCCAGTTTGTGTTACATTTATTATTGCATGTTCTTTACCCCATTGCATGTTCTTGCCTCCTTTGTCATAGATAAATTGACCATATAAGTGAGAATTTTCTATTCTCTGGGCTCTGTATTCTATTCCATATATCTATATGTCTGTTTTTATGCCAGTACCATATTGTTTTGATTGTAATAAATGAGCAAGGTACAGCCTTCCATTTATTTGTGTCTTCTTCAGTTCTTCCGTGTCTTATACTTTTCAAAGTATAAGTTTTTCACCTCTGTGGTTAAAGTTATTCCTAGGTATTTTATGCTTTTTGATGCAGTTGTAAATAGAATTGTTTTCCTAAATTCTCCTTCTGATAGGTCATTATTGATATATAAAAACACAATATATTTCTGTATATTGATTCTGTATCCTGCAATTTTACTGAATTCATTCATTAGGTCTAATAGGGTATTATGGTTTTTTAGGGGGAAGGGAGGTCTTTAGGGTTTTGGTTGCTTTTGATGTCATTATTTAAGAAACCATTTTCAAATCCAAGGTCATGAAGTTTTGCCCCTATGATTTCTTATAAGAGTTTTTAGGTTTGGATTTTAAATTTTTGTGATCCATTTTGAGTTAATAATGTGCTATGCAGTAAGGGTTTAATTTCATTATTTTATATGCCCAGTGTCTTGGCACATTTGTTAAAGAGATTGTTCTTTCCCCCAATGAAAGGTTGTCACCTTTGTTGAAATCAATCGACTATATAAATAGGAGTTTATTTCTGGGCTCAGTTCTATTCCATTGATCTATTTGTCTACCTTTCTGCTAGTACTTCACTGTTTTGATTACTGTAGCCTTTGTAGTACATTTTGAAATTGGAAAATGTGAGTCTTCCAACTTTGTTTTTCTTTTACAAGATTGTTTTGGCTACTCAGTATCCCTTGTGTTTCCACATGGATTTTATTATCTCTTTTCCATTTCTGTAAAAAAAGCTTTGAGAATTTGATAGTGGTTACATTGAATCTATAGATCACTTTGGGAATGTTGCCATTTTATGTGAATCTGATTTAAATGCATGTTAACCCAGCTCACTTGTTTTTGGAACTAGAACCTAGATAAGAACCATGGGCATTTTATGAGTTTTTAATCTATCTATGCCTATTTTTATTTTACATTGCAGGAAAGTTAAAGGAGGAAATATTGATGTACATCCATCAGAAAAAGCACTCATTGTTCAATATGAAGTGGAAGCTACCATTCTTGGAGAAATGGGGGATCCCATGTTGGGAGAACGAAAAGAATGCCAAAAAATGTAAGCTTTCTTTCTTTGTGTACATTTTGAAAGTAGTGAACCTTATACAAACTTTGTAGAAATCTGATATTATTTAAATCTGCATAGATGATAAATCTTTATGGCATTCTTCTAGACATACTTCATTTTAGTGAAGCAGAGACAACATTAAACTATAGATGCAGATATATTTAGAGAAAATCATGTCTATGTACATAATGGGAACCTACTAAAAAATACCTATTCTGATTTATTCCATTTAGTAAATGCATATAATAGAATATAAGCTACAACTTCTGAAACCAATTTTAAGATATGTTTATGTGGGACTTTTTAGCTTAATTTAGGAAATTTGTATTTTCGGAGATCCTGTGTTCTTCCTTCTTCCCTGGAATTGCTGAAAGTAGTATGACTTCCAAAATTTCCAAATGGGGCATGCACCTTGAATTCATCCCTTAAAAATCTAGCCCTCTAGAAGATCCTAATAAAACAAGCATTTTCTGATTCAACGAAATTGAGCTTAAATCTTCCAATATCCTACACCCTTTTCTTTCTGCATTTGTAATTCTTTGAGGACCTCCTGGGGAACTGGCCTCTTTCACCAGTCTGCAGTTGTGCTGGTAATGATCTTGAATTCCTTCCATAGTTTTGTGGAAGTAAAAAAGGTCTGAGATTACCTACTTTTCTCTCCCAGTCTTCTTCCCTCCATAAAAAATTTGATTTGGGAAGTAGTTAAAAAGAATTTTAGTGTGTTTTGGTGGTATTAAGTGTATTCAAACTGCTAGGAGTGCATGTGATAGTATTTATAACACTGAAAAGCACTGCATTTTTTCTGTATAGCAGTGGTTCTCAACTGGTTCTGATCCACCCCCCCCCAACCCTCTCACCCCCGTTCCCGAGGTGACATTTGGCAATACCTGAAGACATTTGGGTTGTCATAACTAGAGGGGTGCTAAGGGAATTTAATGGCTAGAATGCAGGGTGCTGCTAAGGATCCTATAATGCACAAAATAGCAACCTACAAAGAACTATTTGGCCCAAAATTTTGATAGTGCTGTAATTGGGAAAGTTTGGTGTATAACAGCCAAAAGAGTAGCTGCCTAGTCTATTAATATTCCTAATTTGTCTTCTTGGGTTAGAAGGAGACTAAATCACACACTGAATTAATTAAAAATAACTGAGTCTTTGGATAATCTGCTAGATTGAAGAGATACACACTTGCATACACACATACACTGTAAATCCTAACTCACATGCTCCCACGTTTTTCTGTTTTCTTACACCTTTTCTCTTCCATTTGTGTGCCTGTGATTGCTGCCTGAGTTTTGTACATTGTGCAGAATCCTTTGAGATCTTATTAATTTGCCATAGACAAGTGAGCAGAGCAGAGTTTCTGCCTTTAGAACCTCCTACATCTGCATTTCATGAGAGAAATTTAGATTTTTAGTTCTCGAGAATGCAGTCAGTAACCTTATCTACACTAATAAAAGCAAAACATGCAAATTGGTGTCACTCCACTACACCCACCAGCCAATCAGGATGAGTATGCAAATTAACCCAACAGAGATGGCAGTTAATTTGCCTATTCAGGCGAGGAGCAAAGACTGAAGACGACTGAAAACTGAAGAGGCTTGGCTTCTCTGCTGCAGTCGTAGCGGAGAAGCCTCTAGGATTGGCTTCTCCGCTGCAGCCAGAGCTAAGGCCTGGGTCCTGGGTCCCGGGTGCCAGAGGAAAACCGGTGCCAGCAGCCAGGGTAAGGAAGGCCTATTGCACGAATCTCTTCATGCATCGGACCTCTAGTTCAACTATAATTAAATGAGAATGTTGTGTTTGAAAATCCAAAGTTTTTCTAGACAAGAGATGCATTCACTAGGGAGTCAGCCAGCTGGAAAGAATACTACCTACTGTTGTTGGAGTAAGTGAATTTAAACATCCTTAATGGGAAAACCCAAGGACCTCAATTTTGGAATACTCCACCCTGGTGCACACAATTTGGAGAGGAATCATGTTGTAGGACCAAAAGCAGAATGTGGTCTGTTGATAACTTAAGAGTTTTTATCAATGGCAACAGCTGGGGTGGAGGGGCACTCATAAAGATTGAGATAGGTATGAAGTGAAAATGTCATTAAATTTGGGTAGTCAGTGCTATGGCCCAGGTCAAGAAGACTTATATTTCAATCTTCTTTATTTGGCAAAGGAGAGTATAAGCCTATCTTTAATAGAGTCCCAGTTTCTGAAAATTTCTTTATGAGAAACTGATGGTTATAGTCCAAAAATAATATGGGTATTTTTCTTGTGAGTTTTTGGTATTATTAATAGATATGGCTGCCTATGAAGATTCTTGTTTTTTATTATAGGAATAATCAGTAAACATATAGGTAACATTTTCTAAAAATTCTACCCCTATCTATTTTTTTCTTTGTCTTTTGTAATAAGGAAAGGATTTAGGAGAGACCTATACACTAAAAGAAGAAAACCTGTCTATTACTTTTAATGGAAAGAAGATGAATCAAATTGCTAATATATGTGTTGGTAAAAAAAAATAGATCTAAAAAGAAATAGAAAAATCTGCTTTATTAGATCAAGATACCACTGTACAACTATTAGAATGGGTAAAATCCAAAACACTGACAGACCAAATGCTGGTGAGGATGTAAAGCAATAGGAACTCATTCGTTGCTGGTAGAAGTATAAAGTGGTACTTTGGAAGACAATTTGGCAGTTTCTTATAAAGCTAAACATAAACTTACCATATGATCCAGCAGTTTTGCTCCTAGATATTAACCCACATGAGTTTGAAATTTATGTCTACAAAAACCTGCACATGAATGTGTATAACAGTTTTATTTATAATTGTCAACAGTTGGAGGCAACTAACATGTTTTTCAATTGACAAACAGGTAAGCAAACACTGGTGTGTCCATACAATCAAGTATTATTCAGCACTAAAAGGAAACCGACTATCAAGTTATGAACAGACATGGGGGGATTTAAATGCATATTACTAAGTAAAAGAAGTCAGGCTTGAAAAGCTACATTCTGTATGATTCCAACTACATAACATTTTAGAAAAGGAAAAACTAAAGTAAAAAAATCGAGTTTATCCGGGTTTCACGGGGCGGGAGAGGAAAGAATAGGTGGAGCATGGAGCATGTTTAGGGCAATAAAGCTATGCTCTATGATACTATAATGGTGGACACAGGATGCATTTCTCAAAGCCCATAGAACTATACAACACAGTAAATCCTAATGTAAACTGTAGACCTAAATTGATAATGTATCAATATCAGTTCATCAGTTGTAACAAAGGTGGTAATAACAGAAAAAAAACAAAACTGTATTGGGGTGGTAGTGGGTGCATATATGGGAACTCTGAACTTCATGCACAATTTTTCTGTAAACCTGAAACTGCTCTAAAAAACAACTAGTAAGAAATTTTAAAAACATACGTTTATAGTGTTTCTATTGTGCCTCAGCTTTATCGGATTTCTAGAAACAATCAAGATTTCGAAGTCCCTGATAAAATTAAACATGAAGAGGTCTTTTGAGAGTTTTTCTCTGAATGGACTCTCCTTTCTATCTCTGTCTTCTGGTGTGCAGTAAAATTATACAAAAATAGAATCAAGCATTTAAAAGGTAGGAATATAAACAACCCAAAATTTTAAAATAAAGGAACAGAGTACTGGCTAGGGTTCTTGTTGCAAACATTAGAAACCATTGTAGCAAATTTAAATATAAAAGGAATTTATTAAAAGCTATTAGGTAGTTTGTAGAATCCCAAGAGGACCAGACTTAGGGATGACTATATAGCTGTGAGTAATTTCTAAATCACTCTACTGGACTTATTTCTAGAGAGATCATCTTCACCTGAATGATGATTGCACAGATGCTTAGTACAGAACCTTTTTCTGAGATTTCTGTCCCTGCTGCCTTCTAACACCTTGATGTCTCTCCAAATGTCAGCGGTCTTTACCAAGAAATAATTCTATATAATGGCTACTTTCTTATGTTTCTCTTTTTTAAAAAATATATTTTATTGATTTTTCTACAGAGAGGAAGGGAGAGAGACAGAGAGTTAGGAAACATCAATGAGAGGGAAACATCAATCAGCTGCCTCCTGCACACCCCCTACTGGGGAGGTGCCCGCAACCAAGGTACATGCCCTTGACCGGAATCGAACCTGGGACCCTTCAGTCTGCAGGCCGACGCTCTATCCACTGAGCCAAACCGGTCAGGGCTGTTTCTCTTTTCTAATCTGAGCCTTGCGCGAACATATCTGCTGGAGTCTTCACCCTGCACCTAATTTTATGTTTTCATAAGTCTCCTTGGTGCCATAAATTCATGTAAACGGGCAATTGTTTCCAGACTCTGAATAACCTTTTTTATTTATCTTCCAATGAATCTCCTGGACTAAATTAAAAAGGAGACAAAAGCTGGTTTATTTATTTTTATTAACATACTAACAAGTATAAAATGTTCGTCAGAATTCCTCATATAGGTCTTAAAGTGCATCGTGCTTTTTTTCTTCTTCCTTCTACTATATAATTTCCATGAGAAAAACTGAGTCAGAAATAACCAATATTATGTCTTGTTCCTAACTGAAAAACATAAATGATTTCGTGACTATGGTCAGAAAGTGATTCACTCCTGGTAATATGGATTCTCACATCCAATGACTAAAAACTTTATATGTATTACATCAGAAGATTGTTTTAAAATTGGGTCTTCCAATATGCTCTTCTGCCAGGAAAGGCTGATGTAGGCTTTATGTTCCTTTTGTTATCTCATTTATCCAGCTCAAAGAAAATCATTGTTTTGCATTGTTTTAAGCCTAATTATACCTAACACTTCGTTATATGAGAGTCTTTAAGTGTTTTATAAGTTATTTAATGAAATATTATTTAAGTTACCACTTACTTTAATGATACTTGAATTGGAAAATTCTGATATGCTTGCAGCATTCGTCTTAAGAGTCTCAATGCCAACACAGATATAACTTCCCTGGCACGGAAGGTGGTTGAAGAATGTAAACTCATTCATCCCTCAAAACTAAATGAGGTAGAGCAGCTGTTGTACTATCTCCAGAACCGCCGAGATTCCTTGTCAGGAAAGGGTAAGTAGGAACTTCTGACTTTTTAATGCAAACTGAACTTGTTTGACTGTAGTTTGAGCTTACGCTCTATGTGGGGGTTTTTTGTTTTGTTTTGTGTTTTGTTTTGCCAGTGCTGTGAATAAGTAAACAAAAGAATAGACAAACATATTCGTTTTATATGTGTTGAGCTTTATATTAGGCTAGAGACCCGGTGCACGGCATTCGTTCACTGTTGGGGAGGGGGACGTTCCTCAGCCTGGTCTGTGCCCTCTCGCAGTCCGGGACCCCTCGCTCCTTACCACGTGCCTGCAGTGGAGGCAGGAGAGGCTCTTGCCACTGCCACTGCCCTCACCAGCCATGAGCCCAGTTCCTGGCTGAGTTGCACCCCGCCTGTGGGAGCACACTGACCACCAGTGGGCAGCTCCTGCATTGAACATCTGCCCCTGGTGGTCAGTGTGCATCATAGCAAATGGTCCTTCCACCGTTTGGTTGATTTGCATATTAGGGTTTTATTATATAGGACGGTTCTACACAAAATGATGTTTCTATTTCATACTGTGTGTTTCATACTGATGTTTCTATTTCATACTTATTTCCACACAAATGCTGAAATAAGAAATAAAAAGCAGATATCTGTCATATTGACTCTAGAAAAACAATAGGAGAGAATTAGGGGCAGAAAACCTATTTTCTCTACTCCAACTACATTTATGTTTTCTAAATTTCTCATTGACATTTAGTTTATTATTTGAATGGGTGACTTAATTACTTAAATGTTAAATATATGTCATATGCATTAGACTATCCTAATGTTATGTTTTATGAATCTTTCTTAGGAAAATACTTCCTTTTCATTCCTCAATGTCTCTGTTAACATGCTTCTATTTTCAGTCCCTCAACAAGAACTAAGCCATTAAAATATTAGAACTAAGTGACTGATTATTTATAGAAGGCATTTTCAAATAATCTAAACCAAAAATGAAACAAAATAAAAATACAAACATTTTAATGCAAAATCATCTCAGATTATTGAATGGTTAGTTATTTCATTTCATAGTATTACATTTACATATCTTCCATCATGGGTAAGTTCCAAAATATGATGCCCTTGAAATAACTTATAAAGGCTTAAGTTTTGATTATACTAAGTAAAACAAATGAAATAGAAAATTTGTTTAAACCTTTTCAAGTTCGTCTTGTCTCTCTATGAACAGGAAATAAACTGCCTTGTACCTAATGTATACTTTTATTAGTTAGCCCTAAATAGAGTTACTAACTCACATTGTATAATCACTAGGTATTTGTTGAGTGAATTGGATGCCTATGAACTTATTTAAAAGCAAAATTAAGCTTAGCTAATCAGCTGCTGAGAATAAAAATTACTCAGAAATGCTAAAAACCTAGGTCTTCTCATTTTAAAAAACCACAACTTTTTTTTAACAGAAAAAAAAGAAAAAACAAGCAAACCTAAAGATCCACCTCCTTTTGAAGGAATGGAGGTAAGACTACACTCTGATCTAACAGAAATATGATTGTAAGGTGTTGCCTTTTACCATCAGTAATTCATACAATCAACATTAAACATATGTATTATTTTTAAAAAGTGATTGAACTTAGAAGTGCCTGAAGAAGGTAGGAAGTCAGTATTTAATTGATAAAGGCAAAATTATTGGGTATGTTTTTTAGACAATTTATTTTGATAGAAAAATAAGTTGTGAAGTGTTTTAAATATTTTTATTGCAATATGTTTTGAAATATTATTTATTATAGTGATACAAATTACTTTGTATTATATTTAAAATATTTTATAATTGATAGACCAAGTTTAGAGCTTACATACATCCCATTTTATCGTATGGTTTATAATTACTTTTGTATTGAAGTCCTAGCACCCAAAGGTCTAATTTCCCCCTCTATGAGTCCTTTGAAAAACTTATCTATTATTATAAAAGGCAACACATATTGATAATAAAATATCATTCCTTTGACAGTGGCTCTGTTAAGCATTATTATTATTTTGGAATACTTTCTTCTTCTTCCTTTGTTTCAGATTGATGAAGTTGCTAACATTAATGATATGGATGAATACATTGAGTTATTGTATGAAGATATACCTGACAAGGTTCGGGGTTCTGCTTTGATCCTGCAACTTGCTCGAAATCCTGATAACTTAGAAGAACTACTATTAAATGGTAACCTATAGTTATAAATATTAAAATTAGAAAAATTATTGTAAATATGATTTTTAAATTATATTAGAGAATTAAGTTAAAATTATTTATGCTAAACTTAAAAATATACTTTTTCCAGCTCTTTATTACCTTTCTTCTTCAAATATTTAACATGAGAGCATAACATCTAAATGTTCTCTGGAAAATTCATCAATCATTTAATAAGGGAAATCAAGCATTATTGGTACTGTATCTTTTCTTCTAATTTGGAATACTTTTTAAAAATATATATTTTTCTTGATTTCAGAGAGGAAGGGAGAGAGAAGGAGAGAGAGAGAGAGAGAGAGAGAGAGAGAGCAGGCACTCATAAGTTTATATTATTAAGGAATTACTGTAAAGTTCTTGTAGGAGAGGTATTAGTGTGCTTATTTAGGTTTTTTTATTGATTTTGAGAGAGAGAGAGGGAGGGAGGGAGAGGGAGAGAAACATCAATGATAAGAGAGAATCATTGATTGGCTGTCTCCTACACACTTCCTACTACTGGGCATCAAAGCCACAACCCAAGCATGTGCCATCACTGGGAATTGAGCTGTGACTGACCTCCCTGTTCATAGATCGACACTCAACCATGGATCCACACCAGCCAGGCTGGAACACTTTTTTATTTTTTCAATTAGGAGACAATATGAAGCTTTTGACATTTGTATACGTGTCAGCCTGAAGGACTTCCTTTAGTATTTGTCATAGGGGAGTTCTACTATCTTAAGTTTTTGTTTTCCTTCGTGTTTGAAGGATAGTTTTGCTGGATAGAGAATTGTTGGTTGATTGTCTTTCTTTTAACATTTTGAATATGTCATGCCTCTGCTTTCATGTCTCCATGGTTTCTGATGTGAAATCTGTTAATTTTATTGAGGATCCTATGTACATGTTGAATTGTTTTTCTCTTTCTGCTTTCAACATTTTCTTTGTCTTTGGCTATTGCCAGTTTGACTATGATGTGTTAAAGTGTTGATATCTTTGAATTTATCTTACTTAGAATTTGTGGATTTTCTTGGATGTGCAGATTAATGTTTTTCAGCAAACTTGGGAAGTTGTTAACCATTATTTGTTAAATATTCATTTTTCTCTTTTGTCTTCTCTCCTCTTGGAACTCCCATTTTGCTTATGTTAGTATGCTTATAGATGTTCCCCAGGTCTTTGAGACTCTGTTTATTTATTTTTCATTTTTTTCTTTCTGTTCCTGAAACTAGATAATCTTAATTGACCAGCCTTTACATTTGTTCATTCTTTCTTTTTCTAGCTTATATCTGCTGTTAATATTATTAATGAATTTTCATTTCAGATATTGTAATTTGCAATTGCAGAATTTCCACTTGGCTCATTTTTAAATAATGTGTATCTCTTTATGATATTTTTTGTTTGTTGAGACATCATTCTCCTACCTTCTCATACTTTTCTTTACTTCTTTAAGTTCTTTTAGTTCTTTTTTTAAAAGATATATTTTTATTGATTTCAGAGAAGGGAGAGGGAGAGAGAGAGATCAATGATGAGAGAGAATCATTGATTGGCTGTCTCCTGCACACCCCCAACTGGGGATGGAGCCCACAACCCGGGCATGTGCCCTGACCAGGAGCCCAACCATGACCTCCAGATTTATAGGTCGCTGCTCAACCACTGAGCCACGCCGGCCGGGCCAGTTCTTTTAGTTCTTTGAATATATTTACAATAGATGATTTTCAGTCTCTGTCTCCTAAATTCAACATCTGAGCTTCCTCATGGACAGTTTCTGTTGACTCTGTATTTCCTGATTATGAGATATCCTATCCTGTTTCTTTGCATATCTTTCTATTTTTTATTGTTGTTTTGAAATAATTTTGTGGAAACTCTGAAAATCTGATTCCCACTCCCTCCAGGGCCTGTTATTTTTGCTGTTCATTTGTTTAATGAGTTTCCTGGATTATTTCTGTAAAGTCTATATTTGTGCAGCCACTGAATCCTCTGCTCAGTTAGTTTAGTAGTAGCTGATGATTGTATAGAGATTTCCTTAAATGCCTGGCACTACGTGTCCCAACCTTTGCTGAGGGAGCTCTGTGTGTGTGTGTGTGTGTGTGTGTGTGTGTGTGTGGAGGAGGGAGGCTTGTCTTCAGTGCTCAAGCTGGTAGTTAAGAGCCTTATCTTCACTTCCTGCTTGCACATTGCCTGAAGGCAGCTGTTCTCAACCTGTGGGTCGCGACCCCTTTGGCGGTCGAACGACCCTTTCACAGGGGTCGCCTAAGACCATCCTGCATATCAGATATTTACATGACGATCCATAACAGTAGCAACATTACAGTTATGAAGTAGCAAGGAAAATAATTTTATGGTTGGGTCATAACATGAGGAACTGTATTTAAAGGCCAGAAGGTTGAGAACCACTGCCTTAAGATTTTCCAGAGATGAGAGTTTAGGTCCTTCTCTGGTCTTTCTCTGGCATGTGCATATCCCTGCACATAGAATCCTGGGAATGTGTTGGAGCTTTTCAAAGACCCTGTGAATATCTTTTTCCAGTTATTCCTCTTAAAGATTTAGGTCAGCCTCTTGTTAACTCCAACTGGCAAGGCTGCTGCACATTACTGCCACATCTCAACAAGTAGTTTTCAACAAATGCCCTGGGTGTAAGGCTGCATGGAGCAAGCTCTGAGTCAGGACAAGTACAGAAAACCCTGGGAATGGAGCTTTTCAGCAAGCATCCAGGTGGATTAGAGAGTGACAGTTCTTTGAGGAGGGATTTGGGAAGCAAGCACCAAACTGTTCTGCCTCCTCCAGTTGCTGTTAGGCTGCTGTTTTTCGCAGATACCATAGTTGTGATTTCCTTTTATGTGTTGTACATTTTCGTAGGTATTATTTTGAGATCACTTTAGTATATTCTTTAAAAAATTATAATGGCATTTTAATTTTGCCTTCTGTAAACTCTTTAATTTTCTTTGGGCTATTTCTTGATAACTCATGTATAATTCTTGTAGCTGTAATTTCATTGAGATATTTCTCTGTTCTATACTAAAAGAGAAAAATGAAATAAAATTTGCAAAGTGGGTCACTAAACCTTTGCCTAAATCATGGTATTATAGTATATCACTTCCAAAGTATATTCTATGATATCCTATTTCCTCTGGATTCTAGTGATGAAATGTCCAGATAGTAGGACTTTTTGGAGCTTTTGCTCTTAATATACATTGCCTGTCTAATTACTTAATTCTAGAATGATGTTGGAGACCAGTATATATTATACTAGTATGTGCTCTGCATTGTGAATATGAAAAACATGAAATGCCATTATATGATTTTTTAGTTTGTTAAAAAAAATTCTTTCAAAGTGGATTAATATCATAGTGAATTCTTATTGTTTCATAATCTGAATAGCCTGGAAGCTCAAATAAATTGAACACTTCCATTACAATGATAAATACTGATAATGCAGTCCATGGAGTATAATAGATCCTGGGTGCCAAAGAAAGTTAAATAATAAATTATATATAATACACAGATATTCTATTTAATATTTTTTAAGAATTGGTAGGCCATATAGCAACACTAATTTGAAAATAGTCTCATTACTTTATGTTTACTTAATATGTGGTAATTCTCATTAATTAATTCATTAATTTCACCTTTCTCATGATAAAAATCTAGCATGGATATTTATTAAACTTCCCTGAAGCTAATTTTGCGAAAAATTTTTGTTTTATTTATGTCTATTGGCATCAATTTAACATGATATTAAAATATTAGGCTTATTATTTTGTGTATAACTTTTATTTGGTTATTAATTTGCTTTAATGGATCTAGTGTTAGCCTGCTAAACTGCTCATTATTTTTTTTAGAATTGTTCTAGTTTTTTTTACTTATTCACAAACACCTTAAATCACGTTAAAAAAGAAAAAAAGATACTACTGTAGCAAGTGGAAATTCAACTCAAGAAATAAGTAGTCTTATTATTTTATTGTCACCCAAAATATATTTATATTACTTTATCTAAATCATATTTTATTTTTCTGTATACAGGAATAGACTTAAAGTTGCATGTTATGAGTTTTTAAGTAAAAGTTGGATTTCAGTTTTAAAAATAGGTTTCTGTGTTGGAAAGAAGCATCCTACTTTGTTGTCCCATTTCTATCTTAGCTTTGTTATTTATTTATAAGCAGACATTTAAAACCAATCACCCTTTGTACTAGAGGCAAGACGAAAGATTATATTTGCATGTCCCATTTTTATCTAGAAACTGCCCTTGGTGCATTAGCAAGAGTCCTGAGAGAAGACTGGAAGCAAAGTGTTGAGTTAGCCACAAATATAATTTACATCTTTTTCTGTTTTTCCAGGTAAGTATTAAAATTAGGTAATAAAAGCAATAGTCTATCTGTATTTCTCCTTGTGTATGACATTGGTTTAGATTGTAGATCATTGGTTCGTTTAGTCCTCTGTGTGTCTGCTCATACTCTGTTCTGAACTCTTATTCTGTTTTCTATCCTCTGCCCTCTCCGTTGTTCTGTTTTAATTTAGTCTGTACTCACCCAAGCATGTACATGTGTGCATGCGCATGAGTGTGTGCACACCTTCCCATTCATGCACCCACCGTTTAAGAGTATGAACTCTTGACGTAGACTGACTGGATTTGAATTTAAGTCCTGCTATTTATTAGCGGTTTGATCTTGGCTCTATTACTTAACTTCTCTGTGTCGTGGTTTCCTCATCTGTAAGCTGTGGATAGTAATAGTAGCACCTTTTAGGTAGCTTTTAGAATAAAGCCTGACCCAGACTAAGTGCAGTAAATGTTATTGTTTACATACACACCTGTGATGTATTCACATGTATTATTTTACACATATATTCTTTAGAAAGATGTTTTTTGAGACATTGTAAAAAATCTCTAGCTAATTTCTAAAGAATTGCCTTTCTCTAGTCTAAAAATGTGTCTAGAATTAGCAAATAAATATTTACTGAATAAGTACTTGGATCATGAATTGAGCTCGGCGTGTCAGCATTTTGAAAAACCCTAACTTAACTCTGGTGCCGTGTCACATAGAGAAATTTTTTGATATTTGCAACCATAGTAAAACGAAGACTTATATTTTTTATATTTATTTTATATATTTAAATGCCATTTAACAAAGAAAAATCAACCAAAAAAATGAGTTCGCGTGTCACCTCTGACACGCATGTCATAGGTTTGCCATCACTGGTCTAGGAAAGATGCAAAAAACACGATTACTAATGATTTTTTTAAATTTTTTTATTGATTTTAGAGAAAGGCGGGGGGGGGATATTGATTTGTTGTTCCACTTATTTATGCACTTATTGGTTGATTTTTGTACGGGCACTGACCAAGGATTAAAACCGTAATCTTGACATATCAGGTTGATGCTGTAACCAGCTGAGCTACTGGCCAGGACATGATTGCTAATACTTTACTAGTTTATTCTTTGGTATTAGTTTTATTTAATAACAGTATTGTTATAGTATTAGTTTTGTTAGATGATAGTCTGAAGATTTATTTTGAGGGTATCTGAATAGTTTAAATGGTTTTTAATTATAAATGTGTTTTGTTTAATTTCTAACTTAAAAATAATTTCATTTCAGCTAATAGTAATATCTTAAAATATAGTTAGAGGAATCTCAGAATTTCAAGTTTTTTTAGTAAGCTCTATATTTATTTATTGATATGTGTATATCAAATTTATTTTCTGTGTTGTTTGTACCAGTGTTTACCCTAAACAATTTCCTGAACCCACAAAATGTATTACTTTAAACACATACTAAAATCTCTTCTTTGAAGCTTTTCTCAGTTTCATGGACTTATCACTCACTATAAAATTGGAGCTTTGTGTATGAATATCATTGATCATGAATTAAAAAGACATGAGCTTTGGCAAGAAGAACTTTCTAAGAAGAAGAAAGCTGATATCCTTTTAGAGTGGCATTTCACCCCACTATTGTTGCCTATTGCTATGAGCTTTGGATGAATGGGATTTTTTTCTCTCCATTCACAGTATATGAAAAATGCAAGAGTATTTTAAAGGTTAAGATGAAGCTTGAAACTGTCAGAATGAATATAGTTTGACATATACTTTTTTATCTCATCTAACTTTGATTAGTTGATGAGATAGAGGGACTTAAATTAGTGGTCTGGATACTGAATTGGTGAATCTCTAAGTAGGTACACGTATGTCTCCTAAGATCCTTTGGTTAGCAGAAGTCTGGCTCACCACTGTTTCCTATGCTGTTCTTCCTTTGTGATTTTTATTGGAATGGGTGTGGATTTGGTGATTAACCTAGCTTTAAATTATATTTTTCTAATTAAGCACAATAATTCCTTTCTTAGTATATACAAATTTGAGATGCCTGCAGAATGATAGAACTTATTAAAAGAACCTTAAAAATTATCTATTTTAACCTATCTTTCAATAGAGTCTTTTCTGCAACTTCCCTTACAAATGGGTTGTTTAGTCTCTTCTTTAACAATGTCACTGCTTAATGATTTAGCTTATTTTGTGATGTGGTATTCTATTTATTATAATGTTCTTTGCTTCTGCACTAAAGTCTACTCCTCAATAACTTCTGTCCCTGGGTTGTAATCTTGCATACTGAAGCAATATAGAATAGGATATTTTTTTCAACATCACATTTCTTATATGTGAGGATATTTATCATATTCTCTCTACAACTAATTCTTCTAGATTGAGGTCCTGATTTATTCATGTCTATCCTTATATGACTTCTTTTGCAGATCAACAACCCATTCTGGCGGCTTTTTTTTTCAACCCAAAATTTATTGATTTCTTTTAAAAAGTTAAAATATTATTCCTGTTGTGCAGAGTGTCATATGTTTCTTATGTCCCTATCATGGAATCCCCAAGACACTATAAAAATGCACCCTCACACACATATAAGCTTTGATTTTACTTAATTAGGATCTTTCAACATTTAGAAATTTTCTGTGTGTGCTATAAACTTCTGACATCTAGATAAATATTGCCTTAAACCACATGGACAACTCAAAAATCCTGAATATTTTAGATTATTTCTGGAGTCCCAAGTCTCCTGAATGCACCCAAAATTTATTTAAACTGGAGGGATGCGAAGAGGACCACTAATGGGACCATTAAGTTATGCATTTTGATGGGTGATAAGAACCAATATTTTAGGACTTATTATATTTCTATAAGTATCAGATACCATTGGTTGTAAGATGTACCATTATTTACAAATAACCCATGAAGAAAAAAAATGCTTCCAATTAAACTATGGCACATCATCATGGATTATAAGACACCTCCAAAATTCTGGAGATATTACCATGTAGGCAAATGTGTTTTAGAATCACTGGATTACAATAATTGAAGGAATATAAAATGACCTATCAGAATTCTGGCCATTTCTCCTAAAATATTGCTATTTTATTAAGTTTTAAGTTTTTGATGCAAGTAGCATTCAATAGGGAATTGTTTTTAAGTGCTTGGGGATTTGAAGTCTGACTAAAGTAACTATTTTCTGCAGGTGTCCAGGGAACTGTTTGGGGGGCCATAAGATGTGATTTTTTAAAAAATATTTTTTATTGATTTTAGAGAGAGGAAGGGAGAGGAATAGAGAGATAGAAACATTGATGAGAAACATCGATCAGCTGCCTCCTGCACGCCCCTCACCAGAAATTGAGCCCTCAGCTAGGGCACAGGAATCGAACTGTGACCTCGTTCACAGGCTGATATTCAACCACTGAGCAACACCAACTGGGCCATAGATGTAATTTTTAAATTTCGTTTACCTTTAACTTTGGTATATTTCTTTTTTTTTTTAACCTTTAATTGAAGTGCTTTTATTTTTTATATTTCTTTTTTGACATCTCTTCTGAAGAGAGTGCTAAAAAGTTTAAACCTAATAGACTTTCTTTGACTATCCTGGGCATCTGTCTCAAGTAGAATCTAGTAGTCTTATTAACAAAATTACTTTTAAGGCAGTAATCATTTTGGTACATGACCCACTTGCTAATCTGTTGAAAGTTAGAGACTTCTGTACATACATAAAATATTTGCTTATGATTTCTGGGGATTCAAGTATTTGGTGAAGCCCAAAAATGCACTCGAAGCACATCCTTGAACCCTTGGTTAAGAAGTCCTGTTATGACATAATTATTATGCAGAGAATACTATTTTAGTTAAACTATTAGAGAAAATAACTGGATAATATTGCACATACAGTTTAATAGCGCTGTTCTTCATAGTGTTTTTCAGTAGGGTTTCTTCTTTGCTTCAATGAATATGGAAGATCCTTAACTTGTTTACTTGATGAAGACCCTGAAAACCAAACTTTGAGAAAAGAGTATGAAAAAACCTTTAAAAAATACCAGGGGCTTGTGGTAAAACAGGAACAGCTCTTACGAGGTACGAATTCTTAAACACTAAGAAATACAGCAAAATGCTTACATTGCATTTAGTTTGTTCCATTTTTTGTCAGATTGGTAAAGGTAATAGAATCATTGAGAGTTTTATACATTTTAATATGCTACAAATTTTGTGTCTTTAGCATGGGTAATAATGTTTTAAATTTTACTCTACTATTTTCCAACAAAAAACCCACTCAGTTTTTACTTGTTATTTACTTGTGTAGATACTTGTTATTTATTTACTCAGAGATGACGTTTAATCCATTTTGTAACCTTTTCATTAATAAGAATCTTGTCTTTCAATCCCTAATAAACTTAGTGAATTATTTTGTTGCTTTCATAGAAGATTGATATAAAAAATTTTGTAACATTTCTCTTTAATGAAATAGAGTCTTCTTTGGGGTTATTGAGAGATTTACATGTTCACTAGTATGGTTTCTCATTCATAAGATACAAAGTGAGAATGATCTGGGGCTTTCAAGTGTATAATCAATTTCTGCTTTGTAGCTGACTATTGAGGTACAATCCTATCTAATAATAGACAAACATGGTAATTGACCGTACCTTTGCTATGCCTCCCACTGGCTAATCAGCGAGATATGCAAATTAACCGCCAACAAAGATGGTGGTTAATTTGCATACGTAGGCGCAAAGCAGCAGAGCGACGGCTTGAAGGCGGCTCCAGCTGGAGCAGCAAAGACCTGGATACCAGATGCAGGAGGAAAACCGGTGCCGACAGCCAGGGGAAGGGAAGGCCTATTGCACGAATCTTTTCGTGCAGCAGGCCTCTAGTTGACATATAATAGTGTAATTTGATTCATGTATATATTGCAAAATGTTTATCACTATAAGTTTAATTAACACATCCTTTACCGCAAGTAATTACGATTTTGTTGTTATTGTTATAGTGATAACATTTAAGTTCTCTCATAGCAACCTTCAACTATACAATACAATAATATTAACTCTTGTCATCATGCTGTACATTAAATCCCTAGAATTTATTCATCTTATAACTGAAAATTTGCACCATCTGACTAATGTCTTCCCATCTGCCCCCCCGCCCCAACTCAGCTCCTGGTAACCATCAGTCTACTCTCTATTTCTATGAATTCAGTTATTGTACATTCTACATATAAGCGAGAACTTACGGTATTTGTCTTTCTCTGTCTGTCTTATTTCATGTAGCATAATGCCCTCAAAGTCCATCTATGTTGTCACAAATGGCAGATATCCTTCTTTCTTTATAGATAAATAATGCTCCATATATATATGATGGTTACCAGAGGGGAAGGGGGAATGGGGGAGAGATAGTAAAGAGTAAAGGGGGCCCTATCCAGTTTGGCTCAGTGGATAGAGTGTTGGCCTGCACCATGAAAAGTCCCGGGTTTGATTCTGGTCAAGGGCACATGCCTGGGTTGCAGGCTCGATCCCCAGTGGGGGGCATGCAGGAGGCAACCAATCAGTGATTCTTATCATTGATGTTTCTATCTCTCTCTCCCTCTCCCTTCTCCTCTGAAATCAATAAATATATTTAAAAAAAAGATTAAAGGGGGGTCAAATATATGGTGACGGAAGGAGATTTGACTTTGGTGGTAAACACACAATGAAACATACAGATGATGTATTATAGAACTGTATACTTGAAACCTATATAATTTTATTAACCAATGTCACCCTAATATAATTAAAAAATAAAACAAATGATAATATATTAGATATAAACCCAAATATATCAGTTATTATATTGCATGTAAGTGGACTAAATACAATTTGGATGCCACTTCAAGAAAAAAAATGGGTTACTATTTATATATCAACTAGTACAGTGCCTGGCATACAGCAAGTACATAATTATTGTGAATTACCTTTCCAACTCAAATGTTTGTTAAATAAATTTAATGTTTATGTATATATTTCAATATATTTCATACTTATACATAAATTTTTTTCTATTCATAAAGGTTTAGAGATGGTTTATAAGAATACATGAAATTAAATACTAAAAACAGGATAAAATCAAGGCCATAGGAGAGCCAAAAGATCATATTGACCATAATAGCCTACATAATTCTGGCAGAAAGTGTTCAAGTCTTAACTCTGAAGCTTTCTGTTCATCAAGGCAAAATGTAAAACATTATCTGTTACATAATTCTCACTGTCAAAAGAGAACAATTATGAGTTATGACAACCTAGTCACTTTTATAACAGATATTTAAAAGAAATTTTACTTAGAACTAGTAGACAGTAACCTCAACTTTGCCTAGTATAACAATCATATTAATGAATTTCATACACATTATTTCCTGTAGTGACTGTCAGAAAATCAGTTTGAAAATGAAAAAGGTTTTAGAATCCTTAGATTCAGCTTAGTTGTACAATACATTTTGGATTATAGCTCTTTTTAACATAGCAGCCCCTAGTTGTTGAAGTTTTAACTTGTTTTCTACATGTAGAAAATTATTTTTTCCCCACCTACCTATTTTATTATTTGCTAACATATTTCTTTAATTTCCATTTGATTACCGTTAAGTGCTAAGCTCCAAGAGGGTATGAATCATTGTCTTTTATGGTTATTGTGTCCTTCATAGATCATAAGAATGTTATTTTTTATATACATATGTTTTATATAACATAGCATTTAATAATAACAATAAATGTTTTCTAATGAATAAATTAATAACTAGTTAAAATTTTCAAAATAATATATTCTCTTCTAAGAACTACGTCTGTTACTTTAGTGAGTAGGAATGATTTATTAACTTACTGATTCAATATGCCAATCTCATCTATTTTACTTTTCTAGTTGCTCTTTATTTGCTTCTGAATCTTGCTGAGGATACGCGCACAGAACTAAAGATGAGGAATAAGAACATAGTTCACATGCTGGTGAAGGCTCTTGATCGGGACAATTTTGAGCTGCTTATTCTAGTTGTGTCATTCTTGAAGAAACTCAGCATTTTTATGGAGAACAAAAATGATATGGTAACTTACATTGAAACAGTCCATATTTGCCATTTTCAAGTTAGAATATTTTGATAAAAAGTAAACACATTATCCCGCTACTGAGACAATGCTGAATGAAAATTTAATAATAACAATAACTCCCTTAAATAGCTTTATTGGGAAATACATTTCAGATTACTTAATACTCCAGATAATTGAAGCTTATAGAAAAATATAAAAATCTTTTTCCAATATTATATAGAATGAATGTTTTCATATTAAACAGTATATATAGAAAGTAATTTAAACTTAAGATTGTGCTTCAGAGTTATCCCCCCTTATATTATTTTCCCTTAAAGTATTTTTTTCTCCTGCATTTCAGATATTGTGTGTGGAATTTCAATTTAGCCCAATCTCTTCTGTCTCACTTACTGTTCCAGTTGGGAGGCATAAGCTATTGATTCTGTTCCTTAATATCCCTTCTTTCTATTCCAAGTGCTATTGTACCAGTTCATGCCCTCTTTCTTTATACCCTCTTCATTTCTTGTTTGAATTATTGCAGTGGTCTTTGAGGCATACAAATTAATTGTATATTATTTCTCCTTCTGAAAATATGCATTGTACAGAAATATATAAAGATAGAATAAAAATTACCTGCCTTTGCTATGTTATTTAAAAGTCCTTGTTAGAACAATGTTACATTAAAAATAGTTCAGACATTAACCTTACCTTGATTTCCAATATTTAAGTTTATAATTTTAGCTATTATAAATAACACTTCAGTGGGCACATTTGTACCTGTGTCTTTGTCCATATTTCTGATTATTTTCTTATGATATAGTCCTAAAAATGGAATTATTGGTTCATTGGTCTGAACTCTATTGAGAATCATTTTAGAACTATATGCTAATATAAGTCATTATGTTACTATGTATTATTGGTATAAATGAATTCTTCTTCAGATAGCCTAAATATACAATATTTCTTCCTACTCTTTTTTTCTTCTTTTAAAACAAATGAACTAGGAAGTAGCTTATGTTTATCAAATGACACATCTCTTTGAAAACCTGACTGATTTATCAAATTTAATAAGTGCCTTCAATTCTGATACTTGAAATATAAGAAATTTTATTTTACCCACAGATGTTTAGTATCTGTCATCTTTATCAGTATTAATTATTAATAATCACTGTATGCCTGATATTGCTTTAAGACTGAATTTACTTAAGAGAAATTAATCAAAAACATTTTTAAACTTATTAACCTTATATTTAAGAAGAATATGATGGCATGGTGATGTGTATACTCCTGAGGAATTTGAATGTGGTAAATAGTTGCTTTCCGTTGCTCTAAATTGAAGTATAGTCTTCCATATATGTATTTAGATTAAGTTCACAAAATTTAAATTGATTTATCATCAGTGTGTATCTAGTTTTTGTTGATTAAATTAATATTTATATGTTTATTCAATCAAAAATTACCTCAAGAATAATATTAAAATTATTTTCTGGTAAGATCATAGATTCAGAATATAAATGGTCTCATCAAACCTCATTTTTTATTAAAGAGGAAAAACAAGGTTTAGGAAAGGTAATCCATGCATAAGAATGATTAGCCAGATTTTTGCTGTAGGTGGTATGCATGTCATCTTTTATTGTGGAAGAAGTGCATTTTATTTAAGGGCATTGTTTCACATCAGGATTTTTAGAGCTTGACGGGACCTTACCTCCATGTTTAGATTTAGTGAATTACCTCCTAATTTTGCAGATGAAATAGCAGAGGATTGGAGAGGTTAAGTAATTTGCTCAAAGATCTCCAGGTCATGTTTCCTACTCTTTCTCTCTGCCTTTAAGGTAAAAATTTTTTGTATTTTATGTTGTTGTTTTTTAAAAAACTTTTTGGCAAGCTTAAGTATAAGCAATTTTTAAATAGCTGCCAGAAACACTAAAAAGAATTACTTAAAGGCTGAAAGAAATTTTCTGAGTGTTGATAAGCTGACACTTTACATAGAACATTTAATAAAACAATTACCGTACGTTCCATTTTATAGATATATAATTAAGGGGGCATTTCATGTTGAGACAGTTACTAAATTTAGCTTTAGGGATTGAGCTTTTATAAACCTGAAAGACATGATTAGAAGGCTGTGTCTAGTTTAACTATCTGGTTGGACTACCTGGCAATTTTACATTCCATTTTCTGCAATGGAAATACAAATTAATTTTTTTAAAAAACTCTCCAGGTTACATTATTATTAAGTTTTCTATAACACCAGTGTGTAGTGTTGCTTTTTCAAAAGAACAATATTACTTAATATAATTAGTAACAGATGAAGCCTGTGGCAATTTTATTTAAAAGGGGTGGTGGGAGGGATGGCTGATCTATTTGTGAGGTTGTATTATTTATTTAAATAACGTATTTATTTTAGTGTTGATGTGAACTAATACTGACCTTGCTTTTTAGAGTTATATATTTTAAAGGAAATATTTTAATTAATAATTTAAATTGAGATTTTATATTTTAATACAGTATAACAGCCCTAGCCAGTTTGGCTCAGTGGATAGAGAGTCAGCCTGTGGACTGAAGGGTCCCAGGTTCGATTCCAGTCAAGGGCATGTACCTTGGTTGCAGGCACATCCCCAGTGGAGGGTGTGCAGGAGGCAGTTGATCGATGTTTCTCTCTCATCGATGTTTCTAACTCTCTATCCCTCTTCCTTCCTCTCTGTAAAAAATCAATAAAATATATATTTTTAAAAAATACAGTATAACAAGAAGGTAATAAGTCATATTAGAATACGATTTTAAGAGTAACAACAGAGAGGATATATATTCCTTGGATTGCTTTTTTTCTTATTAAATTGTGAGGGGTTTTTTGTCATATTTTGAATATGTCTTTTATCAATAGTTATGTTTTGCAGATATTTTCTCCTAGTTTCTGTGACTTGTTTTTTCATTCTTCTATGATAAGCAGAAGGTGGGTTTAGTTTTGTCTTTTTGTTTTTATTGATTTCAGAGAGGAAGGGGGAGGGAGAGAGAGCTAAAAACATCAATAATGCCGAAACCGGTTTGACTCAGTGGATAGAGCGTCAGCCTGCGGACTGAAGGGTCCCGGGTTCAATTCCAGTCAAGGGCATGTACCTGGGTTGCAGGCACATCCCCAGTGGGGGGTGTGCAGGAGGCAGCTGATCGATGTTTCTCTCTCATCGATGTTTCTGACTTTCTATCTCTCTCCCTTCCTCTCTGTGAAAAATCAATAAAATATATTTTAAAAAAAACAAACATCAATAATGAGAGAGAATCATTGATCAGCTGTCTCTTGCATGCCCTCCACTGGGGATTGAGCCCGCAACCCAGGCATGTGCCCCAACTGGGAAGTGAACCGTGACCTCCTGGTTCATAGGTGAACACTCAACCACTTGAGCCACACAGGCTGGGTGAGAGCAGAAGGTTTTAATTGTTATAAAGTCCAGTTTTTAAAGAATTTTGTAATGGTTGGTATTTTGGTGTTGTAGTTAAGAAATCTTTGCCTAACTTAGGTCACAAAGATATCTTCCTACTTTCTCTTCAAGTAGGCTTTGTGTTGTTGCTCTTTTGTTTATTAGTCGGTGATCCCTCCATCCTTAGTTAATGTTGTATATGGTTCAAGGTATGCATCAAGATTCATGTTTTGAAATGGATATCCAATTGTTCCAGTACCATTTGTTGAAAAGACTATTCTTTCTCCACTGAATTGCCTTTACACCATATTAAAATTGCCTTTGTACCTTTGTTGAAAATCAATCGGCTATATATGTGTGGTTCTATTTTTGAACTCTCTTTTTTCTATTCCATTTACCATGTGTCTGTGTTCTGACCAATACATCTTTGTCTCGACTATTGTAGCTTTATAGTAAGTTTTGAAATTAGGTAGTACATGGCTTCAAATGTTGTTATTCTTTTTTTTTTAATTATCCTGGCTATTTCATATTCTTTACCTTTTTCATGCCCATTTAGAATCATACCCAATCTATTTCTTTAAAAAAAATCTTAGAATCTTGATTGGGATTGCATTGAATCTATTGTTAATAATAATATATATTCAATATATTAGCCACATTGGATTTTCCAATCCATGAACATGGTATAGCTCTCCATTTGTTTAGGTCTGTCTTGATTTCTTCCATTATTTCAGTTTTAGCACACACAAAAAATGTAGTTTAAAAATTGTAGTTTTTCTAAAAGAAATTAGTTTTCCATTGTTGATCTGTTATTGAAGTATAATTAATATATCCTATTAGTTTCTTTGTACATCATAGAAATTTGATATTTATGTATGTTACAAAATGATCACTGCAGTAAGTCTAGTTACCATCTGTTGTGATTGATAGTATATAGAAATATAGTTGATTTTTGTATATTTGTGCCCTGTGACTTTGCTAAATTCACTTTTTAGTTGTAGGTACTCTTTGTATGTTCTTGGGTTTTTCTAAGTAGAAAATTGTGTTCTCTGTAAATAGAAAGTTTTTCTTGTTCCATTCTAATTTGCATGCCTTTTTGTTTTCCTATGCTACTAGAGAGGGGCTCTTTAATATGATGTTAAAACGGAATTCTGTGAATGGGCTTTCCTGCCTGGTTACTAATCTTAGGAGGAAAGCAATGTTTTTTACTATTAAGTATAATGTTATCTAGGTTTTTCGTAGATAATCAGTTTAAATTCTGTTCTGTTCCTAGTTTATTGAGACTCAACTATGAATGAATGTTGGATTTTGTCAGATGCCTTTCCTGCATTGGTTGAAATGATACTAGTTTTTCTTCTTGAGACTGTTGATACAGGGATTTGTATTGATAGATTTTCACATGTTGAGCTGGTCACATTCACGGGATAAACACCACTTGATCATGATGTATTTTTTATACATTACTATATTTTGTTAGGTAATATATTGTGGAGGATTTTTGTATCTATGTTTATGAGGGATTTCTAGTTTATGGTGTTGTACTTAAAAAGTCTTTGCCTAACTTAGGTCACAAAAATATCTTATGCCATGGGCTGGTTTTGCTATTACGATAAATGTGGCCTCATAGAATGAATTGGGAAGCATTTTCTCTCCAATTTTTCTGCAAGGGTTTTGTGTAGAGTTGGCATTATTTATACTTGAATGTTTAATACACTTCACCAGTGAAAAAGTTATTTGGGCCTGGAGTTTTCTTTCTTTAAAATTCTTTAATACCTATAAGACTATTTACGTTATCTATTTCTTTTTGAGTGGTAATGTTGTAGTTTGTGTTTTTCAAGGAATTTATGCATTTCATCTATGCTATCAAATGTATGAGTACAGAATTCTAGGTTGATATATACCTCAGATAATATCAGTTCGTCTTGAAGATTATTTTTCCTCTGAGAAGCCTTCTTTGACAACAACTTACACTGAGATGATCTCAGGTTCAGTCTCACAGTACTCTTTTTTTTTTTCTTGTATATAATAGTTATACAATTACAATTAAATAATTGTATAGTTGTTGTTGTGGGGTTTTTTTTGCTGTATTTCACACCCTCTGGTGTATAAAATCCATGAAGTCAGGAACTATTTCTTTCCTGTTCTTATATATGCATACATATATATCCAGGGCTTATTTAAGAAATATTTGTTGAATGAATAAAGAAATAAATCTGGAAAAGAATTTATTTACTGTAATCAATGAAGCTAGTGACAGAGCCACAGTTTTGTATAAATGTGACAAGTATTTGTCACTGGCCTCTGTGGAAATTGTTTTTGGCAGTTAACAAATGAATGATTGACCCACCCTCTTTAACAGACTAAACTAGGAAAAAGAGAGACCCTAATTAGTGAGTCTTTGGAGTTGGATTTGTACTTTGTAATGAAGAGCTCTCAGATATAACAGCAGTGAGACCATGGAGAGTAGATAGAGTTCTGAAGGCAAAATTGTTTGGTCAATTTAGCATTTTAAAAATTTTAGGTTACTTCCTGGGATGAAATGAAAGGGGAAAAGTATATCTAAGGCTCAATTATTAATGTGGCATTTACAAGGTCAGTGAACAATTGCAATA
Source organism: Myotis davidii (assembly GCF_000327345.1). Lineage (NCBI taxonomy): Eukaryota > Metazoa > Chordata > Mammalia > Chiroptera > Vespertilionidae > Myotis > Myotis davidii. The sequence goes on along the minus strand of NW_006293313.1, from coordinate 223,505 downwards.
AAGATATGGAAAAGGTGGTATAAATAAATGATTGCTTTATACCTCTACTAAAAGAAAAAGTGCAGCAAGATTTTTCATAAACATTTTGGTAATGATAAAAAATTATGTAGTTATATAGTTATATGCTCTCATTTTTAGCCATTTCTTTGTAATAAAGATATGAGATATTTTTATAAACAAATTTTTCTGATTGCTACCTTAAGAAATGTGAATACAGGACTTACATTACCAAATAAGGTCTGTCCTCTGTGATTTCACACTCTAAAACAAGCTCTCTTGATGCAATTTTATAATCTTCTAGGGTTGGGAGGTTAATAAACCTTTTCTGTAAATGACCAAGTAGTCAGTATTTTAGGCTTGCAGTTCATACAGCCTCTCTCCATAACTACTCAGTCCTACTGGTGGAGCATGATAGCAGGCATGGGTGGTCTATAAACAAACTAGAGACTCAGTGCACGAATTCGGGTCCCTCGGCCTGTCCTGCAGGATCAGGCCGAAACCAGCTCTCCGACATCCCTCAAGAGGTCCCGGATTGTGAGAGGGCGCAGGTCAGGCCAAGGGACCCCACCAGTGCACGATCAGGGCCTGGGAGGGACACGAGAGGTTGGCCAGCTGGGGAGGGACCGCAGGAGGGCTCCAGGCTGTGTCTGGCCCATCTCGCTCAGTCCCGATCAGCCGGACCGGCAGCAAGCTAACCTATCAGCTGGAGCGTCTGCCTCCTGGTGGTCAGTGCACATCATAGCGAGTGGTTGAGTGGCCTTGGCATATCATTAGCATATTACACTTTGATTGGTTGAACAGACCAATAATAAAAGCATATTAGGCTTTTATTATATAGGATGAGCATGGCTGTTTTCCCATAAAACTTTATTTATGGAAACTGCAATATTTGAATTTCAAATAATTTTTATGTGTCAAGAAATACTCTTAATTTTTTCAACCATTTAAAAAGTTAAAAGTCGAAAATCAGCTTTAGCTCTTGGGTTTTATTAAATGACCTGTCGGGCCAAATTAGACACACTAGCCATGGTTTTCTGACCCTTGTCCTAAGGTTCAAATATTACTCATAAACCAGGCTCTCTCCTGAATTTTACAAGATTTCCCAAGATCCACTGAATAGTCACCTAAAATTAAATATGACAAAAATTAAAATAATTTTGCTCTTCTTGTCATATGCCTGTTTTTCAACTTATAAAGCTTAGTTAGTGGCACCTACATCCTCTTTATTGACCATGTGGAAAAGGGGCCTGAGACTGCTCTTATATAGGCCCTCTCACAAGGTTGGCCATCACTGATGTCTAGGAACTTGGATTGATGGAGTGTTTTCCCTGTTTCCTAACGCATAAGGCTGGTTTACTGTGCCTAAATTGTTTGCTCAAGCAATGTGGTTTATGCTGAAACCTGCTTTCCTTTTGGGAGTCTGGAATTTTAGTCTGAGCTAGGTAGAAGGTACTTATGTGACTTGCCCCCAGTAAAAATCTTGGGCACCAAATCTCAGTCTCACTGCAACACTGGAGCACATCCTGTATTCGTCTGTGGGGAAAGGATTTTAGGAAGCTTACACCTGATTTTATCTGGACTTTGCCTCCATGGGCCTTTTTTCTTTTCTAATTTTACTTTGCGTCCTTTCATTGTAATGAATCACAGTCATAAATGTGACTATATGCTGAGTCTTGTGAGTCCTCCTAGCAAATCACCGAACACATTGAACCAAGCCAGAAACCTGAAAGTCATCTTCAGCGCCTCTTCTTCATTGCTCATTCATGTGATTTGACTATTTCTCTTAAATACCTCTCAAATGAGTCTTTCCTCTTCAATCTTTATGTTCTTTCTTTGATTCAAACCCTAATCACAAGGCAATATATTCTTCAGCACTTACCTTCAATCTCTACCTATACAGTGTACCATAAGCATTTGTTTGTATCTTTGTGTGTGTGTGTTTTGTGTGTGTGTGTGTGTGTGTGTGTGTGTGTGTGTACTGATATGTTCGTTTGTATATTACTTAGTCTGACCATATCACCCTCTGAACCAAAAACCATTCTGGGCACTTTACTGCCTATAGGACAATTTAAACCTCTTAACAGAGCATTAAAAGCTTTTTGTGATCTGTCCAGTGTCTGTCCTGGGCACCTGCCACTCTCCAGCATATACTTTGTATTATAGTCATCCAAAGCACAGCCATCTCTAACAAGCTTTTATGCCTTAGTGCCTGACCACGGGCTTTCTCTTCTCTTAACCAGAGAGCAAATTATTGCACATTTTAAAGAACTTTGTTTCTAATTTGAAGTCTTTTCTGTTCTTCTAGGTAGCTTAATGCTTCCTTCCATATTGCTTCCAGAGCACTTTATGCATTCCATTTCATCACATTGTATTTAATTATTTGTTCCATTTCTCTGTTCTCTTTCTAGACTGCAAGCCTTGAAGGCCAGGACTAGATCTTGTTTGCTCTAGCACAGGGCTGGCACTTAGTAGGTGGCAACCCATGTATTTTCAAGAAACTGGTGTAATTTGTCCTCTAGTTGATGCTATTATGTAAAGGAAGGAAGGGATGATGTGGCAATGTATATTTTCGCCTCAAAAGTTTGCTTTCATAAAAATCAGAAATAATACATGCACCTCTATGTTCACATCAGTGCAATTTGCAATAGCTAAAATCTCGAAATAGCCCAAGTGCCCATCAGTAGATGAGAGGATGAAAAAAGCTCGAGTACATTTACACCATGGGATACTATGCAGCAGTAAAAAAAAAAAAAAAAGGATATCCCTCTTTGAGACAGCATGGAGGGACCTGGAGAGTATTATGCAAAGTGAAATAAGCCAATTAGAGAAAGACAAGTATCATATGATCTCACTCATGTGGAATCTAAAGAACAAAATAAACTGATGAACATAATAGATCCAGAGACATAGAAGCATGGAACAGAGGAAAGGTGGTGGTGGATGGGTGGGAAGAGATTAACCAAATAACGTGTATGCTGATATGCATAACCCACGGCACAAGCAATAGTGTGGTGAAGGCCTGGGGTGGGGGGAAGGTAGGGGCCAGAAGGGGTCAATGGGGAATAAAAGAGGACATCTGTAATACTTTCAACAATAAAGATAAAAATAAATAAATTTTTTAAAAGTGTGCTTTTAGAGAAGTTTGTGGATTAAAATGAGTATATAGCTTAACATAATTAGGATACAATGAAAAAATTATAATCTTTTTTTGTCTTATTGTGCAGCAGAACCTCACTGCATTTGTATTATTATTTTACATAGGTGGAAATGGATATTGTTGAAAAACTGGTAAAAATGGTACCTTGTGAGCATGAAGACCTGCTGAATATCACCCTCCGACTTCTATTAAACTTGTCCTTTGACACAGGACTGAGAAATAAGATGGTACAAGTTGGCCTGCTCCCCAAACTCACTGCACTCCTAGGTATGCTTTTTAAAAATTCATGATAGTGTTGCTTGGAATTTCCAACATCATTAGAAAATTGAGCAGTGTGTTGAAAAGTCAGCTGAATATATAATCTTTGGGAACTTAAAAATGAACAATGAATGAAAAATGACACATGCCAGGATTCCTCTGGTGCTGTAGAATGCACTGGAATGTTAACTCTGACTTCATTTACCCATGTGAAAGTGAAATCAATGTGCAACTACACACGGAAGCAAAAAGGAAAATTATTTTCTCTTCATTTTTTTTAAAAGCAGGTATCATTTAAGTTCTTGTATGCTGCCATACTTTTAAAATTCTCCTGATAACTACACAAATTTGGTGAGCCTTTTTGTCATTAAGTAAAAAAAGGGCATTTTTATATAGTGTGAGTTAAAAAATATTGTATGGGAGGATTCAGTTGATGATACATTTTTCCCTTTAGCTGTTAGAAAGAGATCTACATAGCAAGGATGGATTCAGGTGCTAACACTTCTGTGTTTTTACATAATGCTTCTTAGCAGAGTATTATTCACCCTTGATCTTGGTCTGTTCCGTGTCTGTCTTTACAGGCAACTACTACTTCCCAGCACATGCTGTATTCTGTGTCCTTGCTGAGCCCTCAGAGTTCCCTAAACAAGCTCTTTTATGCCTATGTGCCTGTTCATCTGCTTCTCTCTTCTACCAGGGATGCCACTGCCTTTACTAATCAGAAAGCTAATTCTCACTTGTCTTTTAAGACTGTTCCTTTGTTTCAGTACTAAAGTTTCATTCTTGTTTCGTAGTGTTCTCCATAGAGTCAAATATTTTGTAATTGTTTCCAATAGTAGTGGGATAGTAGTGGAATGATTTAAAAATACGTTTATTCTTTGCTATTTAATATCTCTTAATGCGATCTCTTGTTGACATCATCATTATTTTCTTTGTAATACTATTAACATTTATTGAACATTTACTGTGCCAGTCATTTAGTTCTGTGCTTTAATTACATTATCTCATGGAATTCATGTCTGAGATCTGTACTCAGGATTACATAGCTGATAAAAAGCAGAGCTCAGATTCCAACTCAGGGCTACCTGCTGCCAAAGTTGGCTTTATTAACTACTATTGTAAACTACTATGTATAGTGATATTAAATGGGCTATGATTAAATAGACCAGGGGTCCTCAAACTATGGCCCGCGGGCCACATGCAAATACAAATATTGTATTTGTTCCCGTTTTGTTTTTTTACTTCAAAATAAGATATGTGCAGTGTGCATAGGAATTTGTTCATAGTTTTTTTTTAAACTATAGTCCGGCCCTCCAACGGTCTGAGGGACAGTGAACTGGCCCCCTGTTTAAAAAGTTTGAGGACCCCTGAAATAGACTATGCAGAGCTATAATTTAAAAATCAAGTTCTCCAAGTCTGCTTTAAAAAAAAAAAAAGTTGTTTTGGAGTAGTTGTTTTTTGTTTTGGTTTTTTTATAATCCTCACCTGAGGAATGAGAATATATTTTCCATTGATTCTTCAGAGTAGAAGGGAGATGTAAGAGGAGAGAGAAAGAGAGAGACACACACACATTGAATGGTTGCCTCCAACACACACCTTGACCAGGGCCAGGGATTGCACCTTTGACCGGGAATCAAACCTGAGACCTTCCAGTGTACGGGCCAATTCTCTAACCACTGAACATACCAGCCAGGGCTTAAAAATAAGTTTAACTTATTTCTTGCTCTTTTCTCAGAATAGGAGACTTTTAATCTATTAGTCAATCCAAAAATATTTGGATAATTGGTAAATCCACAAATACTGCACAGGACTTTTATTACACATTTAAGAAGTTCATGTTGAGGAGTACTTTCAAGATTTGCTTTTGGGGAACCAATACAAACATTAGTGAAGAAACAGAAAAACTTTAAAAGTAAAATTTATGGCCCGGCTAGTGTTGCTCAGTGGTTGAGCATTGGCCCATGAACCAGGAGGTCACAATTCAATTCCCAGTCAGGGTACAACCCAGGTTGAGGGTTCAATCCCCAGAAGGTGGCTGGCATACAGGAGGCAGCCAATCAATGATTCTCTCTCATCATTGATGTTTCTCTCTCTCTCTTCCTCTCTTAAATCAATAAAAAATATATATTTTTGAAGTAAAATTGATGGGTCTTGCATTTAATGATGTGACCCTCCGTTTATCATAATCTAGCAGAATTATATATCAAATGTTAGGTCAGATTCTCAGTGTATGAAGATGAATAAATTGTAGTCCTTATCCTGAAAGAATTCATAATCTCTTTGGTTTGTTCAATATTCAGTCACCTACCTTTATGAAACATGATTTTAAAGAAATTTTTGGGAAATTACAGAATACTCATTTCATATCTTATTAACAAGTATCCCTCTATTTTATTTCTCACTAGTCAGTGAATTTAACTTAAGCAGTTTCTTTATTTTTCAAATATTCATATATCTTTTGCATTGATTCAGGTTTGCAATTCTGGAGATAATTTATTATACAAGGCTACAGATGTTACTGTGCTCAAGTATTTCCCCTTGTTGAATGGCCCCTGAATGCCATGTATTTTAATTTTTATATGCAGTTTTCCTGTTTCCCCTCTTGTCCTTGGCTGTCACTTCTCATTTCTTCTGCACTAGCAGCAATTTCATAGCAGCAATTTTCCTCTCCTCTAAAAATATAGTTCTAATCTCCTGTGGTCTTGGAAACCAACAGCTGAACTTATTTGAAGTGTATACTTTGTTAAAAATGAATTCCAAATGAATGCCCGAAGGGTTCTCTTCCTAATAATGTTCTCTTCCTAGTGATGTTTATTGCATGGACTTTGCAACATTTCTTTTGACTGTGAAGAAACCCATTTTGCTTGATTGTGCTCTCTGCTATGTTCAAAGAAATATTATTCAGTGTATAAATGATTTTCTGATAAGTAATTATTAGGATGGTCATTTTTACATTTGTCAATGTAACTGTTACTTGTGTGGAAAATTAAATCATTAACTCCTAACACAATAAACTAAGCCTCTCAATTGAGTAATGATATGTTTAATATGTCTAATCTTTTACCATTACAATTATATAGATGTTGTAGTCAGGAAGCATTATAGAGAACAGATTTTAAAGGAATAGGAAATAATTCATCTAGAGCAGAGACTTTCAAACATCTTTTATCCCAGTCTGTAGTAAGATACATTTTACATTACACCTGAATACTCACTCACATGTGTATGTGATGTGATGTGTATATGTATGTGCATATATCCATATGTGTATATTAATATACGTATTTTAATTATCCATATTATATATTTTAATTATTTATATTATATATTTAGTTTAACAATGTAATTTTTAAGTGTTCACAAAGACATATTTACCATTTCTATGTGTAATGCTCTATATTTTCTGTTTTTTAATTCTACTTATGACTTACTCATTGATTTTATGTTCTCTGATTGATTTTTATGTTCAGTTGAAAAACATTGAACTAAGGGAGTGATTAGACTTCTTTCCCTTTAAATCTTCGGAACTATCACTGTCTCTGCTGGACTTTTAATGTGTTGATCAGTTGATAATCTAAATTGTTCCAGGTTATTCTTTGACAAATACTTGGAGTGATTACATGGGAATGAATTTTTTTTTTTGAAGTGGAAAAAAACCTTCTGTAAATCAAATAGTTAAAGAATTCAGGCTGCATTTTCTTCACTGTAGTCATGGAGAAGGAATTAAAGAGCAGGCAGTAGAACATGAGTGGCCATTTATTTCATTAGAAATAAATGCATTGTTTAACATATGTTCATGTTGACAGGTGACTGAATTAAAGATTTACCCATTTTATATATAGAAATTACTTATTTTTTTTAAAGATGCAAAAAACACAAAAACACTGTTGTAGGGCTATATATGTGGTAGAGCTTGTCACAAGTGACTTTTAAGGGATGCTGTTTCAACTGGAAATGCTATCAGATTTTAAGTAGGATTTTTAGTATTATTTGGGGACCCCATAACTGAAAAATCTTTTTATACTTAATAATAGATTACTTTAACTAGAGTACAATGAATCATGAATCTTTCAGGTTCCAATAAAGCTGTGCTGTGTGAACATTTAATCTCCTTCTCTTGTATCCTGAAACATTTAACTAGTACATTGCGACCCCTGCTGTTGTGAGAATTGCTGAATAACTGAAAAAAAATATATATGTAATGGAGGAAGGTTTTGAGATCTGAATAATTATTACAGGCAAAGGAGAATTGGTTATGGCTTAGCTCTTTTGCCGTGTGAGGCTCTGAGTGAACAATAATTCAATATTGCCAAAATTTATTTTAATATCATATAAAGCATTTCATTTAAGAATTTTTATTCCTTTGACATCAGGGACACAAAGAGAAATAAGTTTTAGAAATTATTATGTAAATTTTTCTTTCTCAGACTTAATCTTGAAATTGGTTGATTTGAAGATTTTTTATCTTTTATGAGACATAGAGAATGGTATTCTCTCTTGAAATGTTTCAAAAATTATATTTGAATTTATAGAAAACCTTTATTGAAGTATTCCTTTGTTTTTCTTTTCTTAAATACCACCAAAATTACTCATTTCTTATTTTATTTTTTGATATGTTATTCATAAGGATCCTAAAGTTATCTCTGCCTAGTTCAGTATCGGTTACAAATCTTTTCCGTTCTTTTCATAGTTACTTATACCTAATAACTTTATGATTTCATTTGGAACACCTATCATAGCCAATGGTTTATGTCATAGCAAATGTAATTATATGCAAATTGAATTGGACCTAGAAACCTTGGCTTTAACTTATCCAATTGATAGACAGTTTGTTCAGGTTTTTATGATATTGAATTAACTTCTTTAAAGTGCTTAAAGACTTTTTTGGCTCATCTAAGAATCAGATCATTTAAAAATACATTTTCTTGTCACAAGTCCTAAAGCCATTTGACCTTGATGTATCTCAGGAGTGCTTCCTTATGTCAGAGTATCCTGGGTTGGGAGATGGCAAGGAAATTCCTTGTCACACTGTATTCTTCAGTTCCCTGAAGAATGCACTGATAGTGTTTCAAAAGCAGCTTGAAAACTAAATCTTTTTAGCTTTTTGTCTGATGCACTAGGCAAATAATGTTTTTGCAACTCTAAGTTGCTTTAGCTGGATATTTCTTAAGCTGAGTATTGTTTGATGTGCTTGGAAATGATTAGCATAGAAGCAAGCATAAATAAACGTACAGTAGAAATGTGTTCTTTGCAACAACCTATTTCGTCATGACATTGGTTCATGCATAAAGTGTGAATATCACACAATAGAGACAGTGTATTACAGAGTGTATATTTAATTTTATTTTAAAACTACCAGATTTCACTGGTGAACTCTTTTAGACAATTTCGAGTTTGTTTACATTTTTTTCTTTGTGAATGATAATTGTTTTTTAAATTGAGTAATGGTCCGAGTTTTCATGCCAGCTTTTCAATTTTTAACTTGATTTCAAAGAGATTTAAAAGTTATAAAATATACATGTTTCATCAGACATATGTGAATTTTATCATTTTGTTAAACTAAAAATTGAATAGGCATAGCCAATCTCATGTTTAGGAGATTAAATAGCTGCCTGCAAATTACAGGCAGTGCCACTTTCCACAATTTTGCTGCTATTTTCTAAGTCTCCCCTGTTTATGAAGAGACGGTAGGAATTCAGTGGTTAGCACATCCGTTTTCAAACTTTTGGTCTCAGGATGCCCCTTCACACTCTTAAAAATTATTGAGGATCCCCCAAGAGCTTTTAATTATGAGGAGTTATATCTATGAATATTTATGGTCTTCAAAATTAAAAGTGAGAAAAAAAATTAATATTTATTCATTTAAAAATAACCTGCTACAAGTGGACATAAATATTTTTATGAAAAGTAATTTTTTTTTCTAAAAAGAAAGGCTTAATAGACAACAGCTGGCTCGAATATCTTCTTAGCAGTCTGTTGTGATATCATATATCATTATGTCATGTATAGCATGTCATGTAGCCTCTTATTTTAAAAAAATGAGAGTTTAAAGAAGGAAAATAATATATTAGTGTTGTGTTAAAATGGTGTGACTTTGTGGATCTCCTTCAGGAGTCCTCAGAGCACACTTTGAATTAGAGTGTTCCTTTAAAGCTTTTAATTCCTATTAAATGAAAACACTCCTGGTAATAATTCACAAGGAGTCTTAAAGTAGCTTCTTAAATGCAGCTAGAAGACATATTTGGTTTTGCCAAACTATATTTTCTTAATCTTCTTTTTGGATTTCTAGGCATGACCCAAGTACTCCCGTTATCCTAGGATAACACTTATTTTCTCTTAATTCTAGACATTTAGTTAACATTTCTTACCTTGCTCTTTGGACATCTGCATATTCAGCAACTCACATCTTAGAGTCATTCTTTTGGTGCTTTTTGAAGGTGTTGGGGAGTGCATGACATGGTGTAGGATTGTGAAGATGGAAGGCCCTGAGCTCAGAGGGATGGCTGCATACAATAAATTCTGCATAATTAACAATACTAGACTTTTAATGCTGCCCAACAGTCATATTACATTTTCTTTGTCTGGTCATTCCCCCACTCTCTTACATGAGAATTTCATTTCTCTACTTTCTCCTCACAAATCCAATCTCATCCTCATCCTTGTTCTCAGTCCATTACCTTTTTTTGCTTCCCATTTCACTGAGAGGGTAGATGCAGTCAGAAGAGTACGTCCATGAGTTTCTGCTGCCAAACTGTATTTGTCTATACTTTGCTTCCACCCCATTCGCTCTCACCTACTCCAGTTCCTTTCTCCAGAAATTCTACTCTCTTCTCGTTTCATTAATTTTTCCCCACTCTAGTAGATCATTCCCATTCACATACAAATATGCTGTTCCTCTATCTTAATAAAAATTCCTCTTGACTCTCACTGTACTCTTTTACTTTCCAGCTATCATTACATTTCCTTTCTTTTCATCATTGCAAGGTGCCTCAAAAGAGTTGTCTTCATTTCCTGTCTCCATTTCTCTTTTTACATACATTTATATCCTTTTCTGTTTGCTCTCTGCTCTCCTCTTCCTCTCTCCCTGTCTCCTGTTCCCTTTCTCTCTCGGTTCCCTCCCTCAGTGTTCTATACTCTTTTTAATCTTTTTTAAGTCCTTTTTTAAAAAAAAAAATTATCCATGGATTTTAGAGAGAGAGAAATATCGATTTGTTGTTCCATTTATTCATGCACTCATTGGTTGCTTCTTTGTATGTGCCCTGACCAGGGATCAAACCTGCAACCTTGGCATATCGGGACCATGCTCTAACTAACCAACTGAGCTACCTAGCTAGTGCTCTTTTTAATCTTTTGCAATCAGGCTTTATACCCATTTTCCCCTATCCTCCCCTCCCCCAAACACACACACATAGCCGATCACACTACTCTGATCAAGTTTCAGTGACTTCCACATTACTAAACCCAGTTCACAACATTCACATTCAACTTATGAACAGCATTTGATACAGTTCTCTTCTCCTTGAGCCTTTTTCGTTGCTTTTCCAGAACTCAGGACTCTCTGGTATTCTTCCCAAGTAACCATTCCTTTTCAGTCTTCCCTCTGCCTCCACCTCATCTCCCCAATCTCTAAGCATAGAATACCCGCCAAGGCTTCATCCTTAGGCTTTTTCTTTATCTGTACTTACTCCTTTGGTGACTTTATCCATTCCACTTAAACATCCTGTCTTTACTGAATAAAGATAATTTCAGCCCCTTCTCTGTTTTCTTATTCCAAACATTATCACTTGGATGCCTTTTAAGTTCATGAGATTCAACACATTCAAAATTATGCAACTGACCCTCCCGCCCCCAATCCTCCTTAAACCCTTATTTTCACAGTCTTTTCCATCTTTATAAGTGGAAACTTCCTCTTTCAAGTTAACTGCCCCAAATGGGGGAAGTTTTATCCTTGAATCCTCACTTTTCCTCTGTTCCTACATCCAATCTGTCAGATCAGTCAGCTCTGCCTTCCAAATATAGCTGCTTACCACCCTGATCCCAGCCACTGTCATCTCCTTCCTGTTTTAATGCAGTAGCATCCTAACGGGTCTTGGTGCTTCCTCCCTGGCCTTAGTCTTTCTTTAACATAGCACACAGAGTGATCCTATTCAACTTTAAATGAAATAATGTCATTTCTCTGCACAAAACTTTCCATGACTTCCCATCCCAGAGGAAGAACCAAACTCCTTATAAGGGCCAGTAAAAGTTATAGGTTCTCTCCCATCTCCTTACCTCTGAAACTACATCTTGTAGCATTCTCTCTCTTGTTCTTTCTGCTAACAGCACATTGGCCTCTTTGCTATTCCTTAGACCTAGTAGACACTCCTACCTCAGAACTTTTGCACTTCCTGTTCCTGCTGCCTAGAATGTTCTTTCCTAGTTTTTTGCATCGTTTTTTCTCACCTCCTTCAGGCTTTGCTTTCAAGTGGCTGTACTTAAAATTTCAATCCCTGGCTCCGGATTCTCTCTCATTTTTTTATTTTTCTCTACAACACTTAATCACCACATAATCTATCTTTCATATAATTATCTTATTTCTTGTGTCACGATCTACCCACCATCACCAACCATGCCCCAGGCCCCAAAAACTACAAGCTCCATGAAAATGTAGAGTTGTGCCTGGCATAGTGTAGGTTCTCAATAAATATTGATGGGTGGGTGGATGGATTAGTGTATGAAAGGAACACATGAAAGGAGTGAACTTCAAAAGAGCTGAGCTTGAGTCTTCTTCCTTCCCTTCACTCTTTCGCGAAGTGGCCTTAGGAAAGTAAATTAATCTTCACTGGGCCTTCTGTCTTGTTCAGAAAATAAAGGAATAAATAAGACGGAGGTCATAGGACTGTTATGTGAAGCAGATGAGAGAATTCATAGAAAGCCTTGTGTAAATGTTGGTTACAACAAGGAGGAAGAAAAGGAAGAGGAAGGCTTTACAGGCTAATGGTTGCTGAATGAAGAGTGTCAGGAGCACAGAAAAAGTCTTCTTGCTTCATAGTTTTGATTATTTCTAGGGGTTTGTTTCAAACATTGCTGTAATCTCACTTTTATTATTTGACGTAGATATCTTGAGTGAATTGTGTAAATTCAGGGCAGGAATCTTCTAATAGAGTGATACTCAAAGTACATGAGATTCAGACACCTATAGCAACTTAAATAAAATTATCTCTTCTGAATATAATAGAAATTTTGAACTTCTATTTTGCATATCTTTTATTTAATTACATTTTTATTATACTTTACAAAAGTATTGGTCTTTGACACATTTAGAGGAAAAATAAAAAACTGGCCCTACACCACAGATAGTTTGAAAAGCACTATTTAGATGAAATGGTAGGTTTGATCTTGGATTAGCATACTGTTCCTTTAAAGTATTCAAAAGTCTGTATAATGTTGAAGCCAGCATCACAAATGACCATGCCTTGCCAGACTTGCTTAGTTTATTTATGAGCAGAGATCAGAATGTTTCTAAAAATTGAGGAATTAGTAATGTTACCTAGAGATGTTGCTAAGCTTTTCAGTATAAAAATTGTAATAGCTAAAGATCAAAGTCATACTCAATAAATATTCATCAGGTGCTTAACTTGTATTAGGCACTTTAGCATATAATTTATGAATCTGTGTGCAAGTTAGCTACCAAAGTTAACTATCTCAGACAACTTTGTTAAAGTTGCCCTTTCCTCAGCAGAGCCACACTGGCCAGTGTTTATGTATGGCACTGAATATACAGGTATGAACATTTGAGCCATAGTTCAAATCTTGATTCAAATCCCTATCTGTATAAATTTTGACTCTTCTCCATTTGAGGTGTGTCCATACTAATTTGCATGGCTGGTTTTTGCTTCAACCAGTGTTATTGGTGATTGGCAAGAAAATGAGCATTCCCGGGTCCAATAGCACACCGTTATGCCTGCTTCACAGTTCCACATAAATCATTTCACAAAGGATCCAGACTTTAGTCAGAGTAATATTAGTCTGTATTCTCCTCACTGAAAAATAAATGAGAGTTTCTGAGGTTTTCTAAATTCACATAAATGTTGCTATATTCTGGGATGGGACCCAGAGTGGTTTTGAGAGGAGGAGTGGCACCTGATACACCTTAGATAATCTGGGTTTCAGGATATTTCCACGGCTGTAGAAAGGTTTTATCAGCATGTCAGGAGTCAGACCAGGTCAAGAGTTAAGTGATAAATGTTTTATTTCTTCCGATTAAGACAGGTCTGATTTCCCTTATTGTTGGAGATGGCCAGAGCTGGACTCTAAACTTAAAAATTAAGGATTATTTTCTTTGACCATTCTGTCATAGGTCCTTAAAAGAAAATTGGAGAAGTTAAGGCCTGAACATCTTTGAAATTCCTCCATAATGTGAAAATCACTTCTTTCATTAATTATCAATATGACTTAATTTTTAATTTATCAGAATCATCATAAAATGAAGAAATAAAGCTTACCTTTATTTTGTGAAGAGAGCAATATTTTATAAATGGCCTTTTCTGACTTGATTATTAAAAACTCTTTGGAAATGGTCAGAATAATGTTTTCCAAATAGTAGGTGTTTTCTTTTTTAAAAAAAACTAGGTTGCCTTTATGAAGGTTTCTTTAAGAAACTTAAAGTAGGTTTTGTTTAATAACTTCATTTAGCCTGTTTATTACAAAACTGTTATGGAATTTCACACATCTGTTTTGGAACGCAGGTCCTCATAGACTACTGCACTGTTTCTCAATTTTAATAGGCCTCATTATCCTATAAATAAACCTACATTTTCTTACCTGATCAAGTGAGCAAACAATAGGGGTTAGATGTGGCAAACGCTTTAACAAAAAGCACATGTCTAGCCGTCAGGGTGAGGTAGAGTCATATCAAGATTGCTTGAAGTTATTAATGGCAGTAAAATTTATGCTTCCTCCTGTTTTCCCAATTAAATCAAGAAGCCTTTTTTCTTAAGATTCTTCTATCACCAGCTGGTTCCAATACCCAGTGTGTGAATATTGCCTGGGGTGTCTCCATTTCTAGATGGTAAAGGCTGACCAAAGCACATTAAGTCAATGATGGCGACCTGTAAAGTAGAAAGCAGGCATTGTTCAGAGCTTTATTTTGGTCCTTATCATTTGTACCACAAGCTTGCATATTTTGTAGGATGTATTATAAAGAAGTTGTTGTGGTATGCTCTGGGTGTAATTAAAGAATATCACAAGCAAGGTAATAAAATAACAAAATATTTTAAAAATAAGCTACATGGCAAAATGTACAGTTTTACATACTAAACAGGAATAAAAATGCATCAAAAGTGTTGGATTTTAGAGCCCTTATTAAGTGAATGCCTATTAATGTAATAGCTATTGAGCTTAATGGTAGATTTATAATTTCAATGTCTTAATACTTTTTAAATTAAATAATTGGACACAAAATCATTTATCCATGAATCATTGTATCACAAAACTATTGTTACACTTGTTTTCATACTGGTCATTGTAACCTATAAATTGTCATTCCCCACACCACCTCAACTCATGGTTAAAAACACTTGGTTTTTATCTGTTTATCTCAAATCTTTACTAGATTTGATTGTGAACAAGTCTATTATAAAATAGGAGACTATCCAATATAGTTGCATTCTTAAAAATTGGTCTCTCCAATTTCAAGTTTAATAGGTTAAACATAAAATTATGTGGAAACATGTGCCAAAGTTGTTCTAATGTACCTTCAGTATATTTTTAAGTATATTTCACTGTATTCAGTATATATGTTCAATAATTGTTGCAATTATCTTTTAAGTGGTGTTTTTGCCTGTGGCATTTTCACTATATTGATAAAGCTTTAAGGGCTCTGACTCTATAGGAAACTTAAAGACACATGTGATTTTTGAACTATGTTGTATTCACATAGACTTTCTAGGGGTAAAATATGGCCTTGATGCTACTCTATTCTAATAGAAGGGTGCTTATATTCCCACTTCTTTTACCTTTTCATGGAGCTTTGTGACTTCAAAGGGAGTTTTCTACTTTGAATGAAGACATGGAGTGTAGAAGGGAATAAGAATCTGGCTAATGATGTTGCCCATAACTTGTGTTCTCACTCTGTTTTTACAAAGTGTTGGGCTGGGTCTACTGCAGAAGCGGAAATTTGGCCTCGAGTTCTGGTGTTCAGAACTCATATTTCTGCATGACTGAACTGTGAATGGAAAATCCCAAGTGTCTTACAAAATTAGTGGCTAAATGGTGTTTTTACTAATCACTTCAGAGATGAAAAAACTGAAGACATTTTAAAATTCAAAACCCATCAGCATGCGTTTGCCCTTTAATTGGCAGAATATTGATCGTGAGAGCAGCCCGAAGAACTGATTTTTTTTCCTCCTTCAGCTGTTCCAGCTGAACTACAGCTGCATTTTCTTTAAAAAGAAAGAAAGAAAGACAAAACCTCTTGACTGTATTTTATAAGTGCAGTAATTCCCACAAAGTCAGTTACTGGAGTTAATGACCAGTTTGTTAAGGCATTAACTGCCCTCAGCTGGGAATGACCAATTTTGGAGGAATGGCTGCACAACTGCTAAGATAATTCAGGAACACTTTCAAATAATGATCCAGCTAATTAACGGTGAATTCCTGTGGAAATCCTATCGAAGTACTTATGACCTCTGCATTTAATAGCCAGTGAGTTCATCATGATTCATGTTTATTACTATAAATACCAAAAGAAGTATAATGACGAGGCCATTTTTTTCCAGCCAGACCTTATTACTTGAACAGATTTGCCTAATCCACCTCTACTCATTAAGGCCTAGTTCTCAAAATATTCAGTCTTTTCACTGCTCTGCTCAGAACTCACAGGGCCTTTGGTGCTGTGCCAGCACACTATTGGCAGCCTGTTTTTACTTGGGATGCTGTTAGGGAATAATTGATGTCTATAAGTCTTAAAGGAACCCTTTTGAAATGCCTGCCATTTGTAGGATGTGGAGGAATCATAGCTAGTTAGCTGGAGTTTATAGTTCTCCGTCATGAATTCTTAGGAGAAAATCATACCCTTCAGCCCCTCGAATTCATTTAGGATAGACAAGATTGTTGGGTGGTGGTTTGTTTGTTGGTGTTTTGTGTTTTGTTTTTGTTATGTTTTGGTTGTTGGTTTTGTTTTGTTTTTAGGTTTATGTTTTAGGAACTAAGATATCCTTTCTTTCAATGAATAAAGATTATTAACTTATAATAAAGGATAAGCTCTTATTTTACTTGGACCACTTAATCTCTCTTAATGGCTGTTTATTGCTATATGATCTGAAAATTAGCCTTTAAGTAATAATAAATGTTGGCAGCCAGAAAGCCTCTATTTTCTGTATGCAGCTGTGTTTGAAGAAATGAATTCAGGTTATTTCCAGGTATTCACTCTTCTCTCTCCAGGTATTCACTTTTCTCCTAAAATACTTTGTCTTTTGTTGCAGCTGTCAGATATCTACTAGATGTCATAAGGTTATAGGCTGTTTTTTTAATCAAGTTAACCATTTATATAATTATTGAATCAATGAATAAGGTACCTGTGGTTTACATGCAGTAATCTTCACTCATATATTGCAATTCTTTTTTTAAAAAAAATATATTTTATTGATTTTTCACAGAGAAGAAGGGAGAGGGATAGAGATTTAGAAACATCCATGAGAAAGAAACATCCATCCGCTACCTCCTGCACACTCCTACTGGGGATGTGCCCGCAATCAAGGTACATGCCCTTGACCGGAATCGAACCTGGGACTCTTCAGTCCACAGGCCGACGCTCTAGCCACTGAGCCAAACTGGTCAGGGCAGATATTGCAGTTCTTTAGAGGATAAAGGAAATATGTGGCATGTAACAAGATTGAATTAGAATCATCAAGGTAACATCTGGGTAACAATA
Organism: Myotis davidii; assembly: GCF_000327345.1. Taxonomy (NCBI): domain Eukaryota; kingdom Metazoa; phylum Chordata; class Mammalia; order Chiroptera; family Vespertilionidae; genus Myotis; species Myotis davidii. Next base: position 206,178 of record NW_006293313.1, on the reverse strand, counting down.
CCATTTATGAGTTATTTACATTTTTTTCTGAATAAAAGGGCAAGTGTCAGTTGACTCTTTTTTCATTTCTTAAATAAATATTAAAAGAGATGAAAATCAGATTTATAGATATTTGCAAATCGATTGATTAACTTCTAGGGAACCTTTACCCAGACAAAATCTAGAAGACGTATCAGCAACTTGGGTTATATAGACTTCCGAGTACAGTATTGTAGTCCCTTAGATCTGTCATCACCTCCTTTCACAATTTCCTCAAGGAAAAAATATCTCTGGTGTAGTGTTAGTCATATTCCAGTTTCTTCTGTTCGATTGTGCTCAGCCCAAACAAGGGGGAAACTCCTGTAGGTTTTATTTGCCTGGCACGTGCTACTCGAAGATATATGAAGTAATATAGCTAGTTGGGAGGTTTGTCTTCAGTATTTTCAGACTTCTCTTTCTGTATGCTTTCATCTTCCTAATAGGCCATCCCCTCCAAGACCATTCCCCACTCTAGGAGAGAAGTTAAGTTCTATTACACCCAAGAAAGAAGAAAGAGATTCTCATTGCTTGTGGTGGTGGTAGAGGAACATATATTGATGACAATAATCTGTACTGTAATGATTTCCTTTTCTCAAGTTTATTTTTGTTAAGGAGTTTATAACCTGTTGAGAATGAGAGAATAATGAAGAGTTCTTATCAGAACGGAGCCTTGTAGTATGGGTAACTCCCCTAAGCCTGTGCTTCTGGATCAGCAGATCCTTATAGGAAAGTGTTAACATATTTTGATTTAAAAAATAAGGATGGGGAGGTCAACTTTATAGTGGGCTACTGAAAATTATTAATTTTTAGATTTGGGCCTCATGTTTTATCCAAAAATATATCTTTCAAAATATACATTATCTCTTGGAAGTTTATAATATTTTACAGATAGTTTGCTCCAGACTTGGGAATTGAAATAGGGAGCTTGAAATATTTTCTAGAAGCTTTGAGTCAGTAGTTTAAAATTTTTATTGCATTAATTGGAGTGAGTTATACCAAAAAATTTAATCATATAATTATCAATCACCATTTCTATGATTTCTTATTCCCAGGCAATGAAAACTACAAACAGATAGCAATGTGTGTACTTTACCACATAAGCATGGATGACCGCTTTAAATCAATGTTCGCATACACTGACTGTATACCACAGGTAGGTTGTTTCAGTGTTTTTAAAAACTACAGTCAAATAAATTTTTTTCATTTTTCTCTTATTTCCCAGATGCCCTTTTCCTAAAAATAAATTTTTAATGCATTATAATATAAATTTGGTATAAGTACAGAACAGTATAAAATGAAAATAACTGTTATCCCAAATGCAGAGGTAATCATTTAATATTTTGGTACATTACCTTTACATTGTTAAAAAATAATATATTGGGATTATATGCTCTATATAATTACACATTGTTTTATTTACCGCACAGACCATAAGTATTCTCCCATGTTACTGAATGTTCTTCAAAAATTTCTAAAAGTTGTATAACATTGTTGCATAAATGTGCCATAATTTAAATATTGTTAAATTGTATGTTTAGTTTTTTTCTAGTTTATCACATAAAACCAGAAGTAAAGGTATGTAAGCAACTGAAAAAATGTGGGATAAATATTATAGTATACAAATGTTTATTCATATCTCTGATTTTTCTTTAGTTTAAATTCCTAAAAGTAGAATTACTAGGTCAAAAAGCATGAACACTTTTGTATTTGATGTATTGTGGTTAAATTGCCTTCTAAAAAGACATAAATTTCTATTTCCAGCTAACACTTCACTTGTAGTAACACTGGATATTATCATTTCTCTAAAAATGAAGTGTCTTTTTATTTACATTTCTATGATGAGATTGAAAATTTTTTATGTTTTGTATCCATATTATGTTATAAATTATTCCTTCAGTCTCTTGACAGTTCTTTCATTGCCGTGTTAATATTTTCATGATTAATAAATAAGATATAGATACATAGGTAACTATTTGAACTCTGTCATATTACAAACATTTCCCAACTTTGTCAGTTGCCCTTAATTCTATTATGGTTGATGGTTTTAAGTGCTTTGCATTCGCTGATGGGAAAGTGCTTCATAAAAATTATTTTTATAGCACTGTTGTCAGTTGCTTGATACATTTCATTTCATATGTTAAAGTCTACTTGAAAGACTTTAGTGATTTTTTTTTGTTTGCATGGACTATAAGGGTAGAGATTCTATACATATGATTTTACTCTTAGGGAATTTACATTCATAGAATAACTAGTGTTCCGTTAATCTTTATTAAACTGAGCTCCGGTAATTTGATTATCTGTTTTAAAACACTGGTTGGGCTGATTTTAATATTACATTATTTTCTACAAAATGATTTTCTAAAATAGATAAAGGAAAATTACAGGATGTATAATATACAATAAAGTAATACTTTTTAAAGCACTTTAGAATATGAATAATAGTTTATACTTATTAAAAGTAATTGCTCTTAAGACTCCTAACAGGCACTTTCTCGTTAGTATAATGTAAGTTATTAACTTTGTATTATTAGAAAAGTAATAAATAATAAAAATAGACCATAATTTCTTTGTTTATTAATTGAACGTCCTTCTGTTCATCCCAAATCAGTAAGAAAATTCTAAAATTGAATTTTATATTCCATAATTTTGACACTTTATCTACATACAATTAAAAACTGATAAACTCTCAAGGATAACTTCTTAGCCTTTTATGTCAGGAGATAAGCTAGTTATGTGTGTTTATAGGAAATAGATCTCCTTTAAAGAATATATAGCATATTTTATCTAACAAGGCAAGGCTTCTTACAAAGATAATGCATGTCAGACTGTAGCCAATGCAAAGTGTAATCAAGCTTTTTGTCAAACAAGTTTTCAATGAAAGAGTAGCCATGTCAGAGGGAGATTACAGGTGATTTACTACAGTTTCACTCCACATGTTCCCAGGGTCTCTGCTTTGCAGTTTCAAAGGGTGTTCCTTTTTCAATCCCATTTAGTGTCAGAACTTCATTGACTACAGGATATGAATTGGAAAGCAGCCAAAAAAGAATAATATTCTTGCCTAGATTGACTGTTTTTACCCAGATTATAGTTTTTAAAAAAAATAAAATTAAATAAAGGAGAGAAATCTAAACTAAAAGGGGATGGAAAAGTTATTTTGTTGAATCTTGAATTTGGAGTTACCCTTCTCTCTTAGAATGTATAATCTCAGACATAAAATATAAAATTTTATTTTAAATAAAGAATCATAAATAAAAGCTTATTTTGTTTACCTTTGAGACGTTTTATTATCTATTTGTTGACAACTTTATGTGTAAAAAATTCTCTCAGACCTTTTAGAACAATATTGATGCATGTTTTCTTGCCAGATAATTTCCTAACATCAAACATTTTTGCAGTAAGGTTTTCAGAACATTTATGATGTATATTTTATTAACAGAATCTTCTCAAACTCGCTTAGTATTTAACATTTTATCTTTTTAAAACTTCAATCCTAATAGGATTAGGTGAGGTTATATTATCAAATTATGTCATAAACATCCTGAAGCTTTTTAGTATGTCACATTATGAGAAACCAAATGATACTCTAGAATATATTTGTTCCTAAAGTGCTATCCAGCCTATAACTTGTACTTTTACAGGACTCAATTCTGACATATTTAGGGAAAAGTTGGCATGGCTTGATATGCCACCCAGTTCCAGGTTCATTATAAAATAAAAGAATCATTGGAAGCATATCTGGAATTCAGCTTAATTCCTCCAGGAATCAAAAAGATAGTCCTTTCATAGTTATTGGCTTTTTGAATTAATGTTTAAAACACCAGTAAAGCTTTAAGCTTCTTTGTGACAACAAATTTATTTACTTAAATAAAATTATATCTGAGGTTCAGAATATTTTAGAGTTAATGCAATACTCTATTCACTTTGAGATTATGCATATTTTTTATTTAGTGAAGATGGTAAAAAAAAAAAAGATGGTCAAGTATTGCAAATAAATTTTTCAAATGCGAAGGCTAAAATCACTTTGAAAATGGGAAAGCAAAGATTTAGCACTCATTCATATCAGTGATCAGAGTATGTAGTATGTCATATTCTTTCATTACATTAGAGATATATTAAGGAGCTTTTCTAAGCTGTAAAACACTAAGTAAGGTATTATTAGTGAAATAGCCGATCTTTTTCTCATTATTTTGGATCCATTCATAGTTCAATTTAAATACTGCTCCTTTTATATGTGTTTTATAGGTTAAACCTATAATTAGATTAGAGTTCACTTTTGAAAATTAACATTCAGTGTAGTTGATTATATATACAGTGTGTCCTATAATGTCTTTCAATATTATCTTGCTTTGCTTCTTTTGTACTTTTTCATTGCCTCTAATTATCCAATATATTCTAATTTTTTCCCTATTATGTCAGTACTCTGCAACGTTTTGGGGCCAGGGCAAGTCTTTTCTTTACATATGATCTTAATGGTCTCAGTGGGTAAATTGTCTTAGGTAAGCATACTTGGGATAACCAGGAGTTAATAGTTGTATTCTAATAATAGTTAAAAGTACACATTAACAGTTCATTGTTATTTAGACCTCTAAGATGCATGTTTTGTTTAAATAGGTGCAAATGCCATCCAGATGCTTATAAAAGTATTTATTGGTAATAGAGTGGCCAATCAAAGTACATGTTTAGGTAATGATGTCATGGTGTTATTTAATATTTTACCCTAGAACAGTGTTCAGGGATCTTCATAGTGATCCACATGTTTTCCACCATAGTTGTCCTGTTTGGCCCCTCTTTGATCTACATGCTTCTTTTTAGCTGAATGCTGGTAAACGTCCTTTCTGACAGCCCCCTTTGCTCCTGCCTGCCATTATCTGCTGAAGTTCAGAAACCAGAGCATCACTTCAAACAGCAGAGCTAGGGAGTAGCCAGTCAGAAGAGATTCCTGAGGCATGCAAAGTTCTGCCATAATCATTCAAAGATGTTTGGGCAGGGGGTTGGGGGTGGTAGAGGTGTATGTGAATACAGAGAGCTGTGGGGGTTGGCCTCTGGTCACTGGTAAATAAGTAAAGTCAGGTGCCAGAGAGTCTAGACACAGTGATTTCAGTCGTGGGTCTTTGGTATCTGATACTCAATATGGGACTTGTCTGATTGAGCACTATTGCCTCTTCATTGCACAGGCTGAAGCCCTTATAGTGCCTTCTAGTTAAATTAGTAAAAGATGACAATGGACATAGTTAAAGCAGAACAAATCTAGTTTTAATATTTCCTAGTTGTCAGCAATTACACTTACTTTTGAAGTGCCATGGGTAGCAATCAAATTAAAGACATCATATTGCACATGGAGTTTGAACTAAACTATTATTTTAAAATGTGAATGCTTTAATTAAAATTGAAGTGTTTCTCTTTCTTATTATGAAAAACTAATTCTATATCATGATACATTTAATTCACATTTAGTCCTGATTTCTCTTGAACTTGGGGGGTGGGTGTTGGATAAGATTTCAAATCATACCTTATTTTTTTAAAATCTAGCTCCTGATTATTTCACCACAGGATGTAAGATGGAAATTACAAAAATTAAAAACCCTCAATTTCTAAATATATCACCTGTAACCCCATTTTCTAAGGGCAGTTTTCATACCGCAAGGTTAATTTCAAGAAGATAACAACAGATATTTTGCCTTCTTAAAGATTTGCTTTGATATAACATTTTGTTATTACAAAATTAAAAAGCTTCTTGTATCAGTAAAAGTTTAGAAAAAATCTATAGTAGGTTCTTAATGAATATGACAAACATACTAATTTCATTAGCTAGAGGATTGGCTCCTACATTTTTATAAATTGTAATTTAATTTTAATTGGCAGTTAATTTATAGAAAAGTTGCAAAATCTGTTAAATGTATATCCAATAAATTTAGATTACTTTATTTTTGCCATAGAATTTGTTTAGCCTATAACATTATTAAGTGTTTAATGATTTTTTACCCAAAGATTTCAGTAGCAGCATTTGGGGTTACAGAGTTGTCCTCTGGGAAAAGGCATGATACATGCCAACCTGCTTTAGTATTTTGTAGTTTCCAGTGTATAGCAAATTATATTTACATATAGTTTTGTTAGAAGTACACATAAGTATTTTATTTTTGGAGTAATTATAAGTGGATTTGTGTTTTTTATTTTGCTCTCCAATTCTTCATTGCTAGCACATAGAAACACATGATTTTTGTGTGTTGACTGTGTATCCTTGTTACAACTTAGACATTATCTGGAAAACTAACATAGAGAATAACCAAAACAAGATTTAACAGAATAGGGTCTAACCCAGGGGTGGGCAAACTTTTTGACTCGAGGGCCACAATGGGTTCTTAAACTGGACTGGGGGGCCAGAACAAAAGCATGAATGGAGTGTTTGTGTGAACTAATATAAATTCAAAGTAAACATCATTACATAAAAGGGTACAGTCTTTTTTTTTTTTAGCTTTATTTATTTCTAACGGGCCGGATCCAGCCCGCGGGCCGTAGTTTGCCCATGGCTGGTCTAACCAGTTAACAAATAGTTAATATTCACTTATCCTATATAATAAGCTGGTGATATGCAAATTGACCGTCACTCCAACACACAAGATGGCTAACCCCATGTGGACACAAGATGGCCAGCAGGGGAGGGCAATTGTGGGTGATCAGGTCACAGGGGAGGGCAGTTGGGAGGGACCAGGCCTTAAGGGGAGGGCAGTTGGGGTGACCAGGCTGGCAGAGGAGGGCAGTTGGGGGTGACCAGGCATGCAGGGGAGGACAGTTAGGGGTGACCAGGCCAGCAGGGGAGTGCAGTTAGGGGCAATCAGGTCAGCAGGGGAATGGTTTGAGGGTGGTCAGG
>NW_006293313.1:193474-199134 GCF_000327345.1 Myotis davidii | reverse complement strand
TCCCTGCGGCCAGACCAAAGGCCTGGTTCCCAGATACCGGAGGAAAACCGGTGCCAGCAGCCAGGGGAAGGAAGGCCTATTGCACGAATCTTCGTGCAACGGGCTTCTAGTAGGATAATAAAAGCCTAATATGCTAAATGCCCAGTTGTCCAGTTGGCTATTCAACCAGTCAAAGCATAATATGCTAATGATATGCTAAGGCCGCTCAACTGCTCACTGGGATGTGCACTCACCACCAGCGATCAGACAACCAATGCAGGAGCTGCCCCCTGGTGGTCAGTGTGCTCCCACAGGGAAACACTGCTTGCATCCGCTCCTGGCGCCAGCTGGGCTCAGGGCTGGGGAGCACAATGCTAAGGATGTCCGACTGCTGGCATAGGCCCGCTCCCCCATTTGTTTTAAGCTGGCAGAGAGCTCCTGGACTGTGAGAGGGCGCAGGCCAGGCTGAGGGACTGCCTTGAGTGTACAAATTCCATGCACCGGGCCTCTAGTATATAGATAATATACACTAACTTAATTTTCTGATTTACTAATAATAGAAGACTAGCTTTTCAAAACTATAGCACAAAGTTTGTTCATTTCTCCTTTATGATAGCCTCTATCTCTTATGAAAAATCTAGATTACTGTTGAATGGCATAGGTAGCCTACCTTTTCCTTTCTACTTTTCTGTCTGCTGCTTCTCTGACCCTCTCCCTTTTTTCTTAACCTTAAGTAGAATTCTTTTCTTATTTTATACCCATGCCCAAATAGTTGGATCCCCTGTAGCTTCAGTTATCAAGAATACTAGAGGCCCAGTGCACGAAATTCGTGCACAGGTAGGGTTCCAAGGTCTGGCCAGCGATCAAGGCTGATTGGAGCCTTCTGGCTGCCGGCCAGCACCTTCCTTCCCCAGCTGCTGGCTGCCAGCCCGGGCCTTCCTTCATTTCGCGCCACCCCCTGGTGGTCAGCACCCATCATAGTGAGCAATCAAACTTCTGGTCAAACTCCCGAGGGGACAATTTGCATATTAGGCTTTTATATATAGATGTGGCAGTTCCTATAATTATACCTCCAGTCCAAACATTTCTTCTAAATTCAGGCTTGCCTTTATTATCGTCATTGAATAGCTGTACTAGACTCTTAAATAGGCTGCTTAAACTCAACATATCTAAAACCAAAATTACTATCTTCCCTTCAACGTGCCTACTTTAGTTTCTCTTTTTTGGTGAATGTTGGCACCACCATCCATGTTGATGCAGAAACCAGGAGGCATCTTTGACCCTTCCTCTCCAATCCCAACATCTAGTCAGTTATTCAATCCCATTTTGACTCTTTTTCCTAAATATAGATCTAGCGTTCCTTTTACCTCTGTCTCCAGTACTCTCCCTAGTCCAAGAAGCCATCATCTACCTGCATGTTTCCTCTCGCCTTCTAGCTGATTTTCCTGTGGTTTTCTTACCCTGTTTCAGTCTATTTTCTACATTGGCCAGATATTTTTAAAACCCGGATCTTATCCTGACACTTTCCTTATTTAGAATCTTTTCATGGCTTTCCATTATCTTTAGAAGCCCTAAATCCTTAACATGTACTTCAAGACCCTGTGATCTGGCTTTTACCATCTTATCTCTCAACACTGTTTCCCTCACTCCGACCACGTTTTATCTTCTTTTAGTTCTTCAGTGGAATCATGTTCTTTCCTGTCTTGTAAATTTGGCCAGGGTGTTTTCTTTGCCCAGAATGCTCTCTGTCTGCACAATTTTAAATTCCTTAAATGCATAGGCTTTATTTAATATTTCTTCTGTATCCTCCACTTTCCTTGGAAGTTTACATTTAATGCAGTTGTTCATTAACCATTTATTCATTTAGTTATTCAATGGTCAGTGTGCCACAGCTATGTACTGAAAATGTAATTGTGTTATATTATTTCCAACATGCAATCTAAGTTAACACATTGTGATAAAAATGGTGATTCGGGGTTTTTTTGTATCTTTTTGAGTAAAAATATTCCCTGTGCTTCTTAATAGTTAATGAAGATGCTCTTTGAATGTTCAGATGAACGAATTGACTTGGAACTGATTTCTTTCTGCATTAATCTTGCTGCTAATAAAAGGAATGTACAGCTTATCTGTGAAGGTTAGTGCCTTTGAGCTTCATAGATAACCTCTATCATATGGCAATTGGCATATGATAGAAAATAGGTAATAAGGAAGTAAAAGTATAGCTATAACCCTAAAAGGTCAGATAGACTCAGAATATTCTAATATCATGAGTAGAAACACCCTTCAGTAATAAGGTCAGTTACCCTTAATTGAAATTTGATTTTTAAAAATACTTTCTATATGAAAAAAAAACTTTTAATTTTCAGAGTAATTCATTGCAGTGTAAGATAGTATAATACAAAAGTGTTAGGTATTTGCTTCTATAGTATCTTTGCAAAATTGCTTGTCATGCATTATGATATTGCAGAGTCCCCTTGATAGTTTTTTTCTTATTTGAAAAGTATACATGTTTGTTACAAAAAATACAAATAAGCAAATAGGAAAAAATTAAGTGTTTACTCTCCCTATTTAGAGGTAATCATAGGTAAAATTTTGATGCAATGCTTCTATATATTTTTAATTTTTTGTATATTTTTATTGATTTCAAAGAGAAAGGCAGAAGCAGAGAGAGAGAAATATTAATGATGAGAGAATCATCAATTGGCCGCCTCCTGCACGTCTCACACTGGGGATCGAGCCTACAACCTGGGCATATGCCCTGACCGGAAATCAAGCCGTGACCTTCTGGTTTATAGGTCTATGCTCAACCACTCAGCCATGCCAGCTGGACTGCTTCTATATATTTTTAAATTAAAATGGGGTTCTTCTCTATGTATGGTGATAGTCTTTAAGTTAATAATATATGAAATATCAATCCATGTGGTTAAATACTTTTATAAAACATACTTACCAATAGCTACAAAATAATCCATTAAACTATTTTCCATAGTTTAATCTGCTAATTTGGTTGTTTAATTTGCTACCACTTCTTTTCTGTGACAAACAACAATGAAGTGATTTTCCCTTTTCTGAGGTTTTCCACATTTTCATTTTTATATTGTTAGGATGAATTCCTAGAAGTAGTTTTTCTAGGTCAACTAGCATGTACATTTTTAAAATGTGTGGCCCATATTTTATACACAAAAGAGCCCATACTCTGATTACATTTATGAAAATTCTAGAATAAGCAAAACTAATCTATGTTTAATAAGAAAGAGAAGGAATAGAAGAGGAGAAGAAAAGTGATTGAATTTGGGGAATAATATTGGCTGGGCATAGGGGATTCTGGAGCAAATATAAATATTCTATGGCCAGTATGCTAAGTGGTTAGAGCGTTGGCCTGAACATGAAGGGACATAAGCTCGATTCCCAGTAAAGGGCATGTACCTGGCTTGCAGGCTTAATTCCCAAACCCAATCAGATACGTGCAGGAGGCAACCAATTGATGTGTGTCTCTCTCACACTGATGTTCCTCTTTCTCTCTGTCTCACCCACTCTCTCTCTCTCTTCCATTCCTTCTAAAAGTCAATGGAAAAATATCCTCAGGTGTAGTTTAACCCCACCACCACCACCAAAATCTACTGGACACTTAAGTTTTATGCACATTACTGCATATAAATTATGGAATTTTTGTGAACTATAAGCAAAAAAAAATTGATTTAACTTAGTATACCTTATTTTTACTGGGGAATCTTTGGTGTTTCTGTACCAGGAAATGGGCTAAAGATGCTCATGAAGAGGGCTCTGAAATTCAAGGACCCACTACTAATGAAAATGATTAGGAACATTTCTCAGCACGATGGACCAACTAAAAACTTATTTATTGTAAGTATAACTTTTGACCTATTGTAATGGCCTGCGAATTGAAGCTTTAAAATGATCCATTTGGAAATATAACTTTTACTGAGCTCTCATCAAATATTAACTCATGGCCCAAGTTGGCTTTCTATCAACAACTTCTTTGTAAGAATAACTCCTAGAAATTTAAACCTAGGTTTTTATGATGTTTTTGTTTTATGATCCCTACCCCTAACCCTTCCGTCCTCACTCCAGTTTTCTTGCCTTAAACCAGTTCACCATAGGCTCTCCTAGTAATTCAGCTCAAAATTATTAAAACAAGGGAATCACATTTGATACTTATTTTTCTTCCCAAAGGGTTGAATTATTAGAGTGGTTCTTCTGCAGAAATTATTTTATATTTGTATTAAAATTATATTTTCTACAGGATTATGTTGGGGATCTTGCAGCCCAGATCTCTAATGATGAAGAGGAGGAGTTTGTGATTGAGTGTTTGGGAACACTTGCAAACTTGACCATTCCAGACTTAGACTGGGAATTGGTGCTGAAGGAGTACAAGCTGGTTCCATACCTCAAGGATAAACTAAAACCAGGTCTCTGCTGATCATCTCACTTTAGTCTTACCGTAAAGTTATTTCTTTATGTTGTGGATAAGGCTGCTAGAGCATTATTTTGTGACCATTATTATAGTGACAAATTTTCTCCCATACCTCAAGTTCTAGTTTCTTTTTTTTCTTTTTTTAAAATATTTTATTGATTACAGAGAGGAAAGGAGAGAATGAGAGAGATAAAACATTAATTATGAAGGAGAATCATTGATCGGCTGCCTCCTGCACGCCCCACACTGGGGATCAATCCCGCAACCCAGGCATGTGCCCTGACCAGAATCGAACTGTGCCCTCCTGGTTCATAGTTGGTGCTAAATCACAGAGCCAAGCCAGCCGGCTCAAGTTCTAGTTTCTTTTTCCCAGTAAGGTGGTCACTCTTATATGTATGTATTCTTTTTTCTTAATAATAAATATTATTTTCCTGTTCCCATTCTTCCTTCTTTCTTATTTTTTGAATCCTGCCTTTTTGAAATGACCAAATGCCATTCCTTTCTGCAAACCACGTACATACACACACACAAAGTTCTTCAGAGCATTCAAGTGAGTCTTCTACTTTCTGTGTTTAAATTGTCATTCACTTTTATTTCCAAAGAGTAATTTCTGTGTCTCTGCTGCCCTCCCCTCCCACCACAAATTATCATCAGTAAACATGGAAATTTGGAAAAAGACAGATATATAACCATCTTAAGGATTCATAAGAATTGATTTAGCTTTCAGTATCTTTTATTTTTTCTGTGAATGAAAATGTTCTGTGATCTGACTTTATCAGGTACTGCAGAAGATGACCTCGTTTTGGAAGTAGTGATAATGATTGGAACTGTGTCTATGGATGACTCTTGTGCTGCATTGCTAGCCAAGTCTGGGATAATCCCTGCACTCATTGAACTGCTGAATGGTGAATTATAATTTATCTTAATTTATTTGTATGCTAATATATTAATAGGTTATTAGTTTAAATTTTTAAATATGAATAGAATTTGGAATCATAATGTTCTTTAACTTGGTACATTAATGATCTTATAGCAACTTGTTATATAGTTATGAAAAATGAATTAAATATAACTCTTACTGGGATTAGCTAGAGCAGCGGTTCTCAACCTGTGGGTCCCAACCCCTTTGGGGGTTGAACGACCCTTTCACAGGTCACCTAAGACCATCTCCTGCATATCTGATATTTACATTATGATTCATAACAGTAGCAAAATTACAGTTATGAAGTAGCAATGAAAATAATTT
>NW_006293313.1:181446-192918 GCF_000327345.1 Myotis davidii | reverse complement strand
TGTGGCAAAAGACAGTATAAATTATCAAGAAGCACTGTTCCTATTCTCTTAAAACAATCTTGTTCCTCAGTTCGTCCAACCTGGGCTTTTGAGATAAGTAATCTCATGTAGTCTGGTTTAAACTCAGATATGATATAATTTCTCTTTTTCAAAATCTTATTTTTTATCTTTATATTCCAAAGTAATTTTAGCCTATTTAGTTTACAACCAAATTTACTAAAACTTCTGAAAACGTATTATTAAAAAATTCCTTACTGTTATCATCATGTAATTTAGAAAAACACCTAAGACATAAGTAACATGTGCCACCCATATATTATAAGTAATTTAAACTTAGTTGTCTTTTATTAGTCTCCTTGTCACTTTTAGGTTTTTTATTCAGTGTTTCTTAATTTGTATATAAACATAATATTCTTTTATTGAAAGTTTTCTGTTTCCTTCAGCTCAACAAGAAGATGATGAATTTGTGTGCCAGATAATTTATGTCTTCTATCAGATGGTTTTCCACCAAGCCACGAGAGATGTCATAATTAAAGAAACACGTATCCTTTCAATGTTTACAATAAATAATGACATTATATATATATTAAGAGATGCATCTTTAGGTATTTTTTTTCTTGCAAATATTCAAATAATGTAGAAAATATCAAGCTCTGAAATACATTTATAAGGCAAGCTATATTTCATGGAAGCATAGTATGGTGTAGCTTAAGAATCGTTATAATCACATAATCCTAAAGGTAATTTTTAATTACCTTTTACTACTTAATAGCTGCAGGATCTTGGATACACTACTTAACCTGCTTGAACATACAATCTTGCATCTATAAAAGGGCCATAATATTGTCAAGCTCTGAAATACATTTATAAGGCAAGCTATATTTCATGGAAGCATAGTATGGTGTAGCTTAAGAATCGTTATAATCACATAATCCTAAAGGTAATTTTTAATTACCTTTTACTACTTAATAGCTGCAGGATCTTGGATACACTACTTAACCTGCTTGAACATACAATCTTGCATCTATAAAATGGCCATAATAAACTAGAGGCCTGGTGCATGAATTTGTGCACAGGCGGGGTCGTGCCGGCCCGCCCTGATCAGGGCCGATTGGGCCAGGCCGGCTGGTGGGGAGGGGCCATAAGTGGTTGGCCAGCCCTCGATTGGGGTGAGGGAGCCAATCGGGGATGGGGACGGGGCTGGCTGGGGGGAAGGGCCACAGCAGTTGGCTGGCCAGCCCCTCCCACTGATCAAACTCCCAGTCAAACTTCCGATCAAGGGGTCAGTTTGCATATTAGCCTTTTATTATATAGGATAGAAAGAAGACCTTCTTCATTATAGAATTGTTATTAGTACTAATGAATTTAATGTGCTATAACAGTTTCCAGCACAGAGATTTACTCAGTAAGTGGAAGTTTAACATTATTGCATCTAAAAGGATTCCAGATATCGCCAACATCTTCACCTGAAAAACAGCCTACCCTCTGTATTCACAGTGGGTAATAGTATCATCCTCCTAGTCCCATAGCTGAAAATTTTGTGTCTGCTGTCTCTTTTACCATACACAACTAATCATTTATTATACAAATATATATCTAGTGCTAACCATATAACAATGTTTTAAGCGTTGAATGTACTCAAGGACTTTATAGACTATTGGAGAGTTAGACAATTAAATAAGAAATATAAAATTATAATCCAATTTTCTTGAATTATAGTTTTTATTATTTGTCCTGTCCTATTGCTTTGGCTGTCTTCTTGAGATTTGTTGTGTTGGATCATCTTTGCCCACCTTTAATATCTGTTTCTAATTGTTCTCTCTTTTCATTTATTCTTTAATTTTAAAAGAAATGTGCCCAGTATATAGGAGAAGATATATAACCAAATCTGAGGATGTCATGAAAAGATGGCAATGGAAAAATGGAAGTAGTATCTAAGCTGAATTTTTGTCTTTTTTTTTATTGTGGTGGTCTGCTTTTGTGGACCAAAAGTAAAAATTAAAATATCTTCTTTAGAAATCCACTGCATAAAATTCTTCATTACCCATGTGAAAAATCTAAATTCTTTGGCTTAGCATACATAGCTCTTTATAACCTGACCTTACCCAAATTTTCCAAAGTTCCCTGTTTAACCTTACTATACATAGTTTTCTCTTAGCACACCAAATTTCTCATCATTTATCAAACATGACCCACCTTGTCAAAACTTACTGCTTCTTCAGGTGCCGTGTCAACCTCAAAAATATTCCTCTCCTTTTTTTTACCTGACATTAGCAAACATTAATAAGGTTATAAGCCATCTTCTGAGTTAAGCCTTGTGCCTCCCTTCTTCCCATTAGGAGTAATAATTAGTTTTCCCTCTTTAATAATAATTTAGCAGAATATGAACTTCTAGCTTGCCAGTTATTTCCCTCAGCACTTGGAAGGTATTTTTCCACTGTCGTCTGGCCTGAATTGCTGCCAATGAGAAATCTGTAGTCTACTAATTATTGGTATCTGTCATAAAGTCTGATGACAACTTACTTTTGTTTCCATTCTAAGTGAGTCAGTCTTTTTCCTAGGAAGACCAAAGGAATGTTTTCTCATTCTTTACAGCCAAGTAGTTGTATTAGAATTTGACTTGGTATTCATCATCCCTGCTTGATTTTTCCAACTCTGCAAATGTGTTCTTTTAGTATGTCGTTTTGTCTTATTTTTTTTATTTCAGGAAAGTTTTCTTGAATTATAGTTTTTATTATTTGTCCTGTCCTATTGCTTTGGCTGTCTTCTTGAGATTTGTTGTGTTGGATCGTCTTTGCCTACCTTTAATATCTGTTTCTAATTTTTCTCTTTCATTTATTCTTTAATTTAAAATTTTTTCTTTCTTTTTACCTTCTATTTCTCCTAATTTTTTATCTATTATTTTTATTTACTCTTGTGCTGTTATAAATTTAGTTTTTTTATACCTGAAATGATTTTTATTTATTTCCTGAATTATTTCAAAGTTTTCTAATTTTGACATATATTCTTTCATATACTATTATTTTCTCATTATTTTATCTCTTTTGAGGATATTGGATTGCAGCTTTTATTTTTTATGTAAAAATGTTTTGTTTTCTTTTTCTTATAATAACCATATATGGAATTTGACTGATTCTTTTCTGTTGCTCTTTTACTGTGAAATTCACTCCCAGGACTTTTAGCAGGGCCAGATAGATCAAGAAAGCTTTTATGGCTACACAGCTATAGAGCTAACTTTTTAACTATTTTCATGTTTTCAAAAATATGGCCTTGTATTTTCTAAAATTTACTGGCTGTTTTTCTTACCCATTTTTATCTAGTTGGGTTTTTTTGTTTCTCATCCTTTTTTTTTTAAAACAAATGAAATATGAAATGTTTCTGGCCATCTTTTATTAATGATTTTATTTTAAAATTTGCAGTTAAATTTCAAGTTATCATTTGAATTTTGTGAAATGGGAGATTTTCTAATAGGGTTGAATAGCCTCAGTCTCAGATGTCATTTGTATCTTTAACCACTTTATTCAGAGGCTCCAGCATATCTTATAGATCTGATGCATGATAAAAATAATGAAATCCGAAAGGTCTGTGATAATACATTAGATATTATAGCGGTAAGTAATTTATCTTTCTACACAAATTATAATAGTCTTCATTTGGGGAGAAAAAAGACATTGTACACCTATTTAGAACATTGCATTCAATATAAAGACAAATTTGTCTTTCGGTAAATCTCAGAAAATACAGTGATAAAAAATTCATTTTTAAAACATTTTTAAGACTTTTGGCTCTTAACTTTTTTTAAAATATGTTTTTATTTATTTTAGAGAGAAAAGGAGGGAGGAAGGGAGAGAGGAAAACATCAATCGGCAATCAGTTGCCTCCTGCACTCACCCCACTGGGGACCAAACCAGCAACCTGGCCATGTGCTCTGACTAGGAATTGAACTGGCAACCTTTTGGTGCATGGGATGTGCCAGATACCAGATTACTTTAAATATTTTTTTCACATATAACAGATAGTGCTACACACAAACTGCTTGCTTCCTTCTTTGAACTGTATTTATACTTTTATTTTGGCTCACCCTGTAAAAAGATACTTTAATATAGACTATTCAGTAGTTTTCAGAGTTAAACTTAAATATTTTAAAAGGATCAGAATATTATTCAAAGTTCTTTAATAATTTTATTGCAAATTTTCTGAGTTGACATTTCTGCTAGTGATCTCATTATGATATTGGACAACCACCAGCAGATACTTTTTGTCAGTTTCCCATATTTTATTTCAGAAATTCATCTTATTTTATATCATCTGCTCTTTGGATTTGACTAATTATATCATTATTGGTTTGAAACTAAATGAGTACATTAAAATTTTAGCTTTGCTCTCTAAATTACAATAGGGAAACTTTAATGTTAAAGCCGTGTTTTATCAGGATGTTTCATACATGTGGGCCACTGGTCACAGGATTTATGAACAGAGACTGTTTATTACTCCTAGAGAACAATTTCATGACTCGTACTTTTTTCTACTAGATCACTGATGTCACTATTATATACTAGAGGCCTGGTGCATGAAATTCAAATGGGTCCCTCAGTCTGGCCTGCGCCTCTTGCAGTTCCAGAGCCCTCGGGGCATGTCTGACTGACAGCGGTGGGACATCCTTAGCGCTGCCACAGAGGCTGGAGAAGCTCCCACCACCTGAGCAGCACTCCCCCTGTGGGAGCACACTAACCACCAGGGGGCAGCTCCCGCGTTGAGTGTCTGCCCCCTGGTGGTCAATGCGCATCATAGTGACCAGTCCTTCCTCAGAGGAAGTATGGGCAAATTGAAATGGTGATAGATCAGCTACTATATAAGGTTCCCTGTGATGCTGTCTGATCACTTGAATCAGTTTTTAAAAATTGTGAACAAGTAATCCGAAGGTTCATATTCATGTGATTTGAAGTGCTGCTGTGCCAGTCAACTGAGTCATGTTCATAGCTGAATCTTTTAGAAGAGAGGTTATCCAGTGCAGCTCGTAGAAGGGCACCAGCTCTGGAAACTGCCATGTTCTGCTGGAAGGATGTTTCTTTACCTTTGTCTGTTATACACCTAAAAAGATTCAAGGCCTTGGTTCAGTTTTAGCTTGATAGTTGGGAACAGCACCAGTGGGAGCAGCTTCTTTCCAAAACATTTTTCTCCTCTTCTCAGTTGGGTTGGGGTTCTGATTTTAACTTTTGGCCTCTGTGAAGTGGCAGCTTCGTCTTGTTGACATTGCATCTAGAATACAACTGACTCAAGTGCTCCCACCTGCTGAATAATCTCAGGCAATTTATTTAACTTTGTGAAGATTGCGTTTACAGTGACCCCTGAGGATTAGAGAATTACTGTAAGGAATGGAGAAGATGTATATGAAGCATCTACCATATGATAGTCACTCAATATGCTGTTTTCAGACTAGACCAAAACTCAGACCTAGTTAAGTTTATATGTAGATTAAATCTCTGGATCAACATTTCACTTTTTTTAGTACAGATAATTAGGCTATTTTCTGTTCATTTTAATTTTTAAAATGGTATGGGAAGATAATCTGTTCACTGTTTGGATTTTAAGTGTGGGAAGTTATTTGGAGTATATATTTTAGTCGGACATATTACTATTTATAGTTTAAGGTTATCCTGCAAATGGCTGAATTTGCATTTTAAAAGTTCATATCAGAACAATTAATTGAATAGGGCAATTAGCTAAAAGACCCGGTTAGGAGAGTGCCTTAAAGAGGGAGCAGCCTTTTCCAGTACAGAAGTGCCTCCTCTGTTCAGTTACTCGTGTTCTGAACTGTGGTAACTTATTTGGGTTTGAATTCAATTTATCAGCTAACCTCTGACCACAGTTACACTCCTAGCTCACTGGACCTCTGTATTTGGGAGAAATTTGAGGAGTGGGCACTTTAATGCATCAGTAAAAAGACAGCTTCTCAAGCCACTTGGGACATAGCTGCCAGTCTTTGGTTCTTTGAGCCCAGACTCTATTACTGATCATGACTCAGGGTCTATTTGCTTGTCCTGAATCTTTTTCAAGAGCAAAACAAGAGGAAATTGACTTAATTTGAAACAGGGGAAACTTTGATTAGGCGCAGCAACGATGATGAAACACTAGAAATGGGCTGTCAGGGAGAATGTGAAGCCTCTGTCCAGTTACATCAGTAAGAACCAAATAACCACAGCCTAGGATGGAAGTGGATGATCTCTTACGACTCTTTTTACCTCTAGATTTTGAATTCCTAGTATCTCAGCATGACTCTGTCCTAAAGTAATAAAACAATACCCAAAAATGAGAATTTTATAGCTTAAAGCAACTTATCTTTAAGAAAACAAACTTCTTTTTCACTTAAGACAGCATAGAATAATACTAAGAAAAATTAGATGCCTTACAACTATTAAGGAAATATGGCTACTGCAATTAAGTACTTGTCCCCATAATTATGGAAATGTTATGTTAGTGATGATTTGTTTAATATATTTGGGCCCAAGGCCTGAATTGGTGAACTAAAACAGATGTGTAGTGATAGTAGTCTTTGTACCATGGAGTATTACATATTTGGTGGTGTGGTCTCTGTGGCCTCATCAGCAAGTTGTCGCCTGTCTGACTAGGGCCTTACATGTAGTTTCATGAGGCAGAGGCTCTTCCAAGCTTTGGGAATCTTGAAGGGAAGAACAAAACCCTCTATACATAGAGAGCTCCTAAAAACCCAGATTGATTTTTACACTTCAGTGCTTCCTCAACTTCGAAGTATTTGAGAACCACATAAATTCTTCCCCAGTTGCCAAGTGAATTCCTCCCCTGATTTTACTGGGTTTTCATACATGTAATGCATGTTTATAAAGCACATACTGTGTTCCAGACACTAAGGTAGACACGGGGACTACAAAACTCCACAACATAAAGTCCCTAAAATGTAAAAGTTTACCATTGGGACTCTATAGAACATGAGAGTTCTAGATGTGAGCTGGCCTTCCAGGAGCAGTACAACTACATGACGCTGCCCATACATGTTCCATACCAATGGCACGTTGTGGCTACAGGATGTTAACAGGAAAAGGAATGTACCAAGTTCTCTAGTAAAGATTAATGTTTGTTGTCCATAGGCAGCCACAGGCCCAAGTGATTTGGTACTAACACAGGCTTGCATTGCTGACATTTTCAGTGGTGGCCCTTTTTCTTTTAAGAACTCTGTGATCATGGGCAGATTGTGTGTATTTCAATTATCTGGAATTAATAGCTAGCTCCAGCATTTTAAACTTGGAAGACAGGTGTTGTCTTCATTCCAGGATAGACAAAATCATATTAAATAAGACTGGTGTATTGAAATGGGATAAATCAATGTAGGCTTACATGTAACCTCCAAGACCTCAGTTGTTATGGTCTCCATAAAAATGACCAGGAAAGCTTGTGTCAGACAGAAAAGCTGTGTTTATTAATAATCTTTACAGCAGGGGAGATTATTTTTAAAATGCCTCCTACATCTTTAAAAGGGAAGTTATAGAGGAAGCTTCATAGGGATAGGAAGAGGGTTAGCATTAGAAGTTAGGTTATTTCAGGACAGGCTTTCAAAAGCAGTGAGTGGGTAGTAATTGGGTAAAATGAGTAGAGAGTAGTCACTGTTAATTGACTTGCAGGTTGGTTATAGGCACAGAGCAGATTTCTAAGTTGTTGACAGAAACTTCTAAGATGTTCTTTCTAGAGTAAGTGGAGTTGGTTCTTCTTTGTTTCACAATCTTGGCAAATTTTAATTTCTCATATTTATAATTTTGACTTTTATGTCTCAGTTTCATACAGTCAACTTGGGTTTAATGAGATAAGTTTGGCTAGCCCTCTTTTGGAGTTCATTTTTACATTGCATAAATGTGAAAGGCAGACATTAGGATATTTTTCCCAGCTTTTTAGAATTTACACACACACACACCAGATCCTCAAATAATGTCATTTCCTTCAAAGTCCTTTCTTTATAACATTGAGGAGATGCCCTAGGGACTTAACTCTTGTTTATATCCATTAAACTACAGTACAGTTGGTTTAGTATGATGTTTCAATTAAAGTCACAAAACATATCAACGACATTAAGTGAGAGGACCTACTGTATGTTGTGTGTGTGTGTGTGAATGTGTGTATATCCCCGCCAGTCCTATGCATGTAACTTTATTGATTTTTTTAGTTGGCAACAGTTAGATTTAAAAGAACCCAAGCATAGTATGAAAGATAAGTATCATGATTTCTTGCTTAACTACATTCTGTACAGTTATATCTTTTCTTTTGTGGTCTGACTGGACATAATATTTAAAGTGATATTGCACATATGAGCCCCCTCGGTGCTTTAAACAGATTGAAGAGATAATTCTACTGTGAGGTCTGGTTAGAAAATGCCATCCATAGTCAAGACTAAAGGGCAGCAGTGGGAATAATATTATTGCAAAATAGGCAATATGTGCATAAAAGTCAGCATCTCTATTATGTACGTATTTAATTATGTGTATCTACATATACATATCACATACATATCATTATGAGAAGTCATTTCTAAGATATAAAAGGCATCTTTTTAGCAGCTACTAACTTAACCTTAATGAGCAACTGAATTACTCTAGATCTGCTTTAATTTAGTATGAAGAATTGTATTAAATAAACCATATTACATTCTCACTTAGGGGGCTGCCACATTAAAGGAGAAAGGAAAGTCTGTTTTCCATCAAGAATTTTAGGACACAGAGCAGATCTATGTAGCTCTATGTTATCCTGTATTGTGTTAATCAGATACAAGGTGTGACGGAAGCCAGTGACAGAGTTTTCCTGATAGTGAACAGGCTTTGATAATAGGCTGGTTAAGGCTTCATACTGTTTCAGGGGTTAAGTAGTAAACAACAATATAGGACTTCAAAAAGGATGGCACATTCCATAGAAAGTCAAACCATAAGTTCTTCATGACACTCTAGAATTTATGGAAACTGAGCGCTTAAGATCATGATGTCAGGAGCTGAGAAGAAAATAAAAGACATAGTGTTGTGTACCTTTAAATATTAGACAAACTCAAGTCTCAAAAGTGCGGCTGTCAGGGTGCACTCCTTGTGAAAAGAAGCATTTGAATAATACGGAGAAAACAACTACAGGGTGTGCCCCAAAAATGTAAACACACTGTAACAGCTGATAGCTCAATTTTGATAATGAAATGTATTTTAATAAACACTGCCTTTATAATTATTCAAAGTGTGTGTATACATTTTTGGGGGGACACTCTATATATTCCTAGAGTATTTCCACAATGGCTTGATATATTTTTATATGTCTTAGCTGTGGCTTAGCTATGACATCCCTCAATTTCCATAGTTACTTTCTGATAACGAGGGGTGATAATAGAAGAGCAGAGTAGACATTTGGAGCAGAGAGGTTAAAGGGAATAGATTCAATTGGTATATGTTGAATTTATTAAATTTTTGACACAGAATATTCATTTAGAGTTGCCATTTAACTTTTTAAAATAAACTTATACTGCCAGTATTCTTTAGTTTTGGGGGAATAATTACTTCAACAACTTTATAAGTAATGATATTAATCATAGATTTTTATTTATAAAATGTTACAACTTAAATAAATCTTAGATTTGTTTCATTTTAGAAATGAAGAATCTGAGCCAAAAGATATTAAAAAACCTTAATATCTTAAAAGGCTACATACTGCTCTTAGTATCAGAGCCAGAATCAGAACCCAGATCTCCTAGCCCAATGTTCTTTGCATTATACCATGCCATATTATTAATATACGTAAATTCAGACTCTGAGACGCAGAGAAACTATGATTTTGCCATGGATGCTAAACTGTGCTCATTGAAGATAACATAGAAGTTGGCTGAGGCCTGGGATTCCAGAACGCTTGCCATGGGAGTAGGGTAAAGTTCTATGTGTTTCACCAAAGTGGAGGAGAAATACAAAATGGAGAGAGAGAGAGAAAGAGAGAGAGAGAGAAACATGCATGCAGAGAGACCACGGCTGGGAGGAGTTGCAAATGTAAACTTGTTAACATGTTTTGTCTTTGGAAAGTATATGTCTATTTTCAGATTATCTTGCTTATATTTTTAGTGTTAAAATGATCTTTCTTTTCTAAAATAACAATAGTAGATGGCAGTTGATTTACATTTAATGGCAATTCCCAACATTTACTTTTGAACCTTCTTGAAGTCTAAAACTCTTGGAACCACAGTACTAGCCTATTAACTACACTTGCTGAATAAACAGTCAACAACCATTAGCTAAAATATTTTATTTTCAAGAAATCTGGAACATAAAAATCAGTGTCACAGAAGCATAAAGATCCAAGGCCAGCATCATATAGCAAAACAATACTATCTCATTTGACTGGAACCAGTGTTTACCACTAAGGAAAAGAGAAATTAATTCTTTAAAAGAATTTTGTGTTCCTCATAACAAACGTGCTTCATCCCTAGATACTACATTTGGTAAACTCCAGAATACCTGGGGCTGTATATCACAAAGTAGCACAAGTACAGTATCTTGATAATTTTTATACTTAGCCTCTGAACTTAATTATATATATTTTAAAATATTTTCCAAAGTTAGCTGTTAATACTGGAATTTAAATCAATGAAAACTGGTTTTTTTTTTATTGTGGTTCTATCTAGGTAAAGGGACTATGGGTATTTCTATAATTTTCTACTTTCAATACTGACACAGTTTTATAATCATAAAATGCCAAATTTTTTTTTTTAAAGTCCTGGTATAACTGCTTGAGACTTTAATGCCTTGATACTGCTTGGTCAAGGGTTTTGTTGTTATCTTCACTATGGTCTGTAACAACAAGCCACACATACCTATCAAATCTCAAGGCCACTCTCATGAAAACTCCACTTGTCATTGTAGTGGATTCATTATAGCAGGAATCTGTAGTCATTGTTGGATCTTTCACAAAACATAATTTCCTATATCCTAAATGATCACACAGCTTGGTATAGAATAACATATTCTGTCTCATGTTTACTGAAGGAAAAACTGGGGGAAGGGGATTGTTTTGTTTTGTGTTTGAAAAGCTGAAGAGACAACTATATGTTTTCATTGTGATATCCTGTAAACAGCAACACACCTGTTAACCTTGTTAGTCACAGAGAGTTAGATCCATGGCTTTACAGTACAAAAACACTTAAAACCAAAATAAAGTTATTTTTAATAAGGAAAATGACACTACAATCTATATCAGTGCTACTCAAACTTTTTGGCTCTAAAATGTTAAGAGATGCCCTGGTTCTATAGGTTTACCTACAGCCTATCTAATAATAGACAAACACAGTAATTAACCATACCTCCGCTACGCTTCCTATTGGCTAATCAGGGCGATATGCAAATTAACTGCCAACCAAGATGGCGGCCAGCAGCCAGGCAGCTGAAGCGAACAGGAGGCTTGCTTGCTCCAGTGATGGAGGAAGCCAAGGTT
>NW_006293313.1:150480-181016 GCF_000327345.1 Myotis davidii | reverse complement strand
GGCCCCCAGCACAGCAAGGGTGGCGGGAGCCTCTCCTGCGTCCTCAGCAGTGCTAAGGATGTCCGACTGCAGCTTAGGCCTTCTCCCCACTGACAAGTGCACATCCCCCGAGGGCTCCCAGGCTGCCAGAGGGATGTCAGATTGCCAGCTTAGGCCCAATCCCCCCAGGGAGCGGGTCTAAGCCAGCAGGTGGTCATCCCCCAAGGTGTCCCAGACTGTGAGAGGCACAGGCTGGTCTCAGGGACACTCCCCCCGAGAGCACAATTTTTTGTGCTCCGGGCTTCTAGTATATATATATAAAAGCCTACGCGGCCATTATGACTGGGCTATAGCTATGACGTGCACTGACCACCAGGGGGCAGAGGCTCAATGCAGGAACTACCCCCTGGTGGTCTGTGCACTCCTACAGTCAACCTCCTGTGGCCGGCCAACTTCCTGCATTCCCTCCCTTCAGCCAGCCAGCCAACCTCCCACGGTCCATCCCCGCATCCAGCCAGCCCCAATCGGGACTGGGCGAGACAGCTTAATGGGCCCCAATCACTGGCCAAGCCAAGGTACCCCACCCATGCACAAAGTTGTGCACCGAGCCTTTAGTTCAGTCATAAACTTATAAAGAAGATGAAACTTTAAAGGAATTCAGACTAGCCCAGCCGTGGGCAAACTACAGCCCACGGGCCGGATCCGGCCTGTTTGAAATGAATAAAACTATTGAAAAAAAAGACCGTACGCTTTTATGTAATGATGTTTACTTTGAATTTATATTAGTTCACACAAACACTCCATCCATGCTTTTGTTCCGGCCCTCCGGTCCAGTTTAAGAACCCATTGTGGCCCTCGAGTCAAAAGTTTGCCCACCCCTGGACTAGCCTAAGGGTAGTCTTATTACATTTGGTAGTAGGTCTGTGCCCAAGACACTAACCAGCCATGCTTGCGTGTCAAATGTTAACCACTGATGCTTACGGATATTTTTGGTTTGTGTGTTTGCATGGAGTGCGGGTAGTCTTTATTTAAAAACTCAGGTATGCATGTGTAGGTTCATTAAGAACATTGCTGTAAGCTTGAAAGGCAATAAGAAGGCTTAATTAGAAGGGCTATTTGTGAAGAAAACATCTTTGTTATACATTTACACTTTTATTAAATATATTTTATTATTAAATTACAATAGTACAATTTTACGAGAAGGGTATAAGATGATAACTCCTAGAACAAGCATGAATTTGTGTGTATGCGTGTGCAGAGCATTACTTGCTAGGCTAAGTACACTTTATGGATATGTGGTTTAAAGATTTACTTTTTGAATTATACCTACCTCTGACATTTCACAGTTATTAGTAAAGAGGCAAGTTTTATTCTTAATAGAATAGCAAACCCTGTATTTTATAGGCTTTGGGCTCTTTTTTTTTTAATATATTTTATTGATTTTTTACAGAGAGGAAGGGAGAGAGATAGAGAGTTAGAAACATTGATGAGAGAGAAACATCGATCAGCTGCCTCCTGCACATCTCCTACTGGGGATGTGCCCGCAACCCAGGTACATGCCCTTGGCCAGAATCGAACCTGGGACCTTTCAGTCCGCAGGCTGACGCTCTATCCACTGAGCCAAACCGGCTTCGGCAGGCTTTGGGCTCTTCACTGGGGTTTTTTTGTTGTTAATACTACCACGAGGATATTTTTTCCATTGATTTTTTTTTTAAGCGAAAGAGAGAGAAAGGAGAGAAAAATCAATGTGAGAGAGAGACATCGATTGGTTGCCTCCTGAAGGCACCCCTGGGTTCGGGGAATGAACCTACATACCCTCGAGGGGAATCAAACCCTCAACCCTTTGGTGTGCAGGCTGATGCTCTAACACTGAGCCACAAGGGCCAGGGCACTTGAGTGGGTTTTAACTACTGTTCTTACACTAGGAATCCAAATGCTTGAACTTAAATTATAATAAAACAGTCAAATTATGTGTTTTTTTTAAAATCATCTTCCTTGAATACTTCTTCATTCAGATAATCAGATTTTAAGTTCTTCTACCAAAATGAAAGTTAGTTTTATACCTCTTGCCAAATGAAACAAGCTAATATCCATAAAAGAAACAATACCACTTAAATTAGTTCCAGTATTTAATGTAGATTTCATAGGATTTTTGGTATTATAAGGCATATATCCTGAGAGTTTTGGTGACTTGTGACTAACTTATCTTTTAGAAAAAAGGTCAGTTAGAATTTCTTGCCCAAAATATCATCTTGCTTTTTGTTTATGCATTAAATTCTTTACCTTAATGGATAGTAAGTTCATCCTTTTCTTCTATAAGTGTATATGTGATCATTCTTAAATTATTTGGCCACTTTTAATATGACTGTAATATTTCTTTGCAGCTAACTTTGCCACATGTGGAACCAAAAATTATATACTGTGCTTTTGAAGTCATATACTTTAAAGAGATTCAAAGTTATATTTAGCATTTGGGCTAAATTATTTTAAAGCTAATCATGGTGTTCATATTGCATAATTAGCACCACTTAATATTTTATTTAATTTTGGAAAACCAAAGTGATCTACTAAAATCTGTAGCCAATGAAACTACTTGTAACAACATTTCTGTGCTATTATTTTTTTCAACTCCCCTTTTCCCTAACACTCTCTTGTGTGTGGCCAGGTCAAGAAAACATGATTGAGAATACAGTGTATAATATACTTACCAGACCAGAAGCTACTTGCTTGGTCAACAATTCGACCCCTTCATAAAAATCTTAGAGCTGAAAGTTGACCTTGGAAGTCATTTATTATATGCATTCACTGAAGAATCCATTCTACAGTGACCCTGCCAAGTGTTCATTTATTCTCTATTTAACTGCCTTTTCAACATTTATGCTGCCCAAAGTTACTTCAGTGTTCTGGGCTTCATTTTCTCATTTGTAAAATGGCAATAAGAATAGTACCTAAGTTAGAGAGCCGTTACTTCAATTAATTAACAGTAATGGTGAACAGTAAGTGTTTTCAATAAAGGTTTACAGGTTTTCTAAATGCTTTATCTGCATTTTCTTATTTTATCAGGACAATTTATGTGTGATTAACAATTGGATGATTGTTTAAATGATTGTATCTAATCACTGTGAGGATTTAGGATGTATTGTTTATATCTAAATTGTCAATTTTAAATATAGGCTAGCATTGAAAATATAACTTTGAATAAAGAATCTCCGTCAGTGATTTAAGTATTGAAATTGTAACAGTTGAATTGGTGAGGGCATGAGCGGGGGGCGGGGGGAGGCAACGGGGCAATAAGGACACATATGTAATACCTTAATAAAGAAAAATAAATAAATGTTTATTATTTTTAAAGTAAAATGTAACCATTAATGTTTATCATAGCTCTACTTCTATATAATTTAATTTTAAATAATTATATTTGGAAATAAATTGACAGCTATTAAGGATATTAATAGAAAACCATTAGAAAAAAGAAAAGTTTAATTATTCAGTGGCCAAGTTGCCATTAGCAGTACCATAGCCCAGAATATCTCCTACCTCCACCAACCTCAGTTGTAAAAGAACATTTATATAGTTTCAAAGGTGACAGTCTGAAAGCTGATACCACTAAAAGATTTCACTAAAAAATTAACAGGTAAATTATTAATAAGAAAATAATAATTACCTTTATTATAAAATTTCAGATTATTCTTACATCCCAGAAATTCATTTTATGATGACAATTTTTAAAAATATATATTTTATTGACTTTTTGCAGATAGGAAGAGAGAGGGCTAGAGAGTTAGAAACATCAATGATAGAGAAACATTGATCAGCTGCCTCCTGCACAACCCCCACTGGGGTTGTGCCTGCAACCCAGGTACATGCCCTTGACCGGAATCGAACCTGGGACCCTTCAGTCCACGGGCCAACGCTCTATCCACTGAGCCAAACTGGTTAGAGCATGATGACAATTTTTGATTTGAGCCTCAACTTTGGGTGAAAATTGCTCAATAATTTGACTAAAATGTATCTTTGGTACAAATGTATCTACCTCTGTTATCTTAATTGTGTTGACTATTGGAGGATGGTACTGTTAGCTGGCACTTTTCCAACTCCTTTTTAGATGACTATAAACAAAAGTGTCAAAGAGATAACAGAGGGATTTAAAACTAAGAACTCTAGTATTAGGATAAGAAATACCTGAATCCTTTTTTTTTTTTCACCTATGCCATCAGTGGTACTGTCCATTAATTGTTAAGTGAATACATTAGTCAGAAGTAGCCATAATCTGTGGAAAGAGCTGAAAGCTAGATAACTTCAGCTGAAGTTTATAATAACTTGCCTTTTGTCCTTCAAAATATGCACCAAAGATGTTCTCTGTGAACAGGTATTACAGGTACAGCGGTGAATAAGGCAGTCTCACTCCTTAGGAATTCATGGCTGAAGCAAGAGATAGACCTATAAAGATATAATTATGACTAAATAAAATAACATTATTATTTTGCTTTTCATAGTAACCATTTCAGTAGTAGGAGAAATACTTTACTAGTGCTTTTTCTTCCTACTGAAAACTGTTAACTAAACAAAAAGACGTAGCAAAAGATGTAATTTTAATGCTTCCCTACCTGTCATTAGTGCCACAAATAATGGCCACAAAACTCTTTGGAAGCTGAAGTCTGATTCCCTACCTAAGGTCTAGTGATAAAGAATCTGTGAAATTTAAGATATTTCCAATTTTTGACATTGCCATTAGCAACTGGTAATCCAAACAGAAATGTCTTTAATATATATATTTACTTATTTTATTTTTATTGATTGTTATATAAAATAATTCTGAACAGGTATTTTAAATGTTTCCTCTGACCCCACCCCCCACCCCCAATTCTCACAAGATAAAAGTACTGTTGTCTGAGTGTCAAAGGAGTTCCTTCCTAGGCTTACATAGTAATAATTGACTATTTGTTTTCGATAGGAATATGATGAAGAATGGGCTAAGAAAATTCAGAGTGAAAAGTTCCGCTGGCATAACTCTCAGTGGCTGGAAATGGTAGAGAGTCGTCAGATGGATGAGAGTGAGCAATATTTGTATGGTGATGATCGAATTGAGCCTTACATCCATGAAGGAGATATTCTTGAAAGACCTGACCTTTTCTACAGCTCAGGTAAGATGGTAACCAATTGTCTGCATTCTAGTTTGATCTGTCAACCTTGCTCATTCCCAAGCTTCGTAAGCACTTCTTTTATTAGAGTATAAATGTCTTCTGTTAATCATTTCAGACATAACATCAATACTCACCAGGCAAACCTAATAACTCACTGTTATTTTTCCAAAATAATAACTTTCTTATTATGTGATCTCAATAAAAAAGGCCATGGCCAGGAAAATTAATTGCTCTTAATTGATTACATTCTAGAATATATAACTTAAAATGACATCTTTAAGACTTCTGACTTCTGTTTGAAAGTGTAATATGTATTTTTCTTTATTTATTTAAATGTATAACTTAATTTATGTTTTGTTTTCCCTGTATTTCATTTTAACACTCTACTTTTGCCATAGTTTTGCTTTATTTTCAAAGTAGTAAACTATTTGATGACTCTTATTTGGTTGGGATGATGTAGATACTTTATAGCGATAAATTTTTCCTTCTAAACTTGGCTAGTGTTTTCAAGGTAAATCTTACATATGTTACAACCTTGTTGATTCTGCCATACTGCCTTTTTCCAGGGATGAGTTTGGCACAAAGATTGGTAAGTTTTTCCATATTTTGGCTTTTAATGTGTTTCACAGTTGCCAGTATTAATATTCATTGAATTCATTTAGTTGAGGAATGGAAGGAAAGGATTTCTAATTAACCCCTAGAGTGCCGGGGAGCGCGATCACGCTCCTCCTGTCTTTTGCCAAAAGTGCTGGGAGCGCTATCAAAGCTTCGAAATGGCGTCCAGTTCTAAGTCTGCTTTTATTAGTGATGATGATATTGCTAAATATGTCAGTGTAGTAAAGGTTTTCCTTAAGTTTTTGAATATGTAACTTCATTTACTTGGATTCATAATTTTTTTCCTAAACTGCTGTAAAATCAGCAAAAATGCCTTGGCAATTTTGGCGTAGTTCCTAGGATATTGGTTGGCACTCAAAGGGTTAAGATCTGTAGCAGGTTAGAAATGAAAAGCATGAAAGTACTTATATCTAAATTAATGGCTCACCTTTTTCCTACTATGTATTAATTCATGTGTATTCATAATTGGGTATTGTGCAAATTGCCCATAAACACTGCATTATTTTTATATTTCATATAGTTATTTGAATCCTAGAAAATTGATACTTTACTTTGAAAATCAAATAGATTTCTTCCTAACTGAACTTTACAGTAGTTATGAAATACTGCTTTGTGTTTCAAACCAGATGGTGTAGATCATTAATTTCAACCAACCGAAATTTCTTAGTTCAGTAATGGCAAGCAGCTGTTCCTTACATATTCAGATATTCATGAAGTAAAATGATGTAAAATATATATGATATGAGTTTTTTTGTTAATAGAAATCAGAATTTCTTGGAATCAGATTTCTTGCTTTGAAGATTGATAGCTACTTTTCAGTGTGAATCATAGTTTTCAAACCAAATGAAACTTTTAACCACAGTATTCAACTTTGTTGTTTTAATACAATTAGAATTTTAGAACAGATTTCTAAAAAGTTAAAGCCCAGCGATCAACCAAAGGACTTGTATGCATGCATATAAGCATAACCAATGGACACAGACACCAGGGGGTGAGGGCATGAATGAGAGTGGGGTGGGGGAGCAATGGAGGGATTAGGACACATATGTAATACCTTAATCAATAAAGAAAAAAATTTTAAAAAGAAAGTATATGTGGACATTTAGTACATAATAGAAGTAGCATTTTATATCAATGGGAATAAGATAAATTATTAAATAAATGATCTTGAAAGAAAAAAAAAAAGAAAAAATATTCAGTTTGCTGAGAGGACTTCGCTATAATTAAATAAAAGTCTTATCAATACCCTTTAAAAAAAGTTAAAGCACATTTCCAAAAATTAATTTATTTAAATTAACCTCTTAAATGAAAATCATAAACATTTTTATGTAAGATAGTTTATAATTAAAATGTACAACTTAGGCTTTTGTGGAAAATCTAAATTAAATTAAATAAATTTATTATAGCAAAATTTAGAAACAGCCACCACTGGTGGGAAAGTAAATTTAAACATTTGAGGGATGGAATATTATCATTAGATATACTCATGGTGGTTTTTTAATACCTGTGGCCTGATGATAGGGTGGAGATTACATTGCTGTGATTTTAAAGATATAGTTCTTATATCAAGCCATCTATTTTATTAGTGTATTAATATTTTACCTATTTCATTTTCCATGAATAGTTCATATACTAAATGAATCTCTGTGATATCTCTTGATGTGTGTCATAGAAACCTAGATAATGCCAGCCTCTTTTCTCTTATTGTGTGCCATTGTATCTTCAGAAACTTCAGAGAAATTTGTAATTCTACAGATTTAAAAGCCATCTTATTTAAGTCCCTGGTCTCCATGAAACGTTAGGCTTCTTCCAATAAAAGCAGGGTCAGTAGCTTTTTAGCCACAGAGGTTAAGCTTAGTGGCCCATAACTCCCTGGGTTTTCTCTTTTACTTTAAATGAAATATCATTTGCTACTTTGTAGTCATTAGTATTGCCTTCTGTATATTCAAACTGTTAAATATGTCAAAATGTATGTTTCTCTCTTGCTTTTATTTTTTTTAAGGATTTTAATATTGTCATATAAAATAGGAATCTAGCATTTCCTCTAGTTACAATATTTTTTTCTTGGAGTCTGAAATTTTTATGATTGTAATCACTGACTAACTCCTTTTCTGCCATGAAAATTATGCTGTTTGCTTTAGAACATTCACCAACAGAGGAAGCGTATTGTCACTTAGAGTAAAGCTGTACTACTGCCACTACCCACTTCTAAATGACTTTTTACTTTTTTGTTTTTCTTCATCAATTTTGGTGGATCTTATTCCTAGCATTTGACATGTAAATACATTTCTGGAATATGAAGCTTAAAATGGTTTGCTTCTGTCTAAGAATCATTGTAAAACTACAGTTTTCATTTCCATATGTGTTTCTATGGTGTGTCTTATCAGAGACAGCCAAGTAAGTGATGATTTATCTATTTGAGTCATCTCTTTTTCTCATTTTCTCCATTATTGATATCTATTTTATCCCACACAATCACAATTTCACTTTTAGCTGGTTCACCAAAGAGCCCAATATTATGTTTTCATTTGACTTTAAAAAATGAAGCGTATTTAAGTAACAGTATATAAGAAAATAATGTTTTTGTATCTGTTCCTTTTGTTCACAATGTGCATACGCCAGTTTTTTAACTGACTTCCAGAAATCAGAAGGCTGGTAAATTACCTGTGCTGACAATCAATTTGCTTTGATTTCACCCTTACTCCAGTACATACCCCTTTTACTTATAAGCATATTTACCATCATTACTCGGAACACCTCAGAAAGGTGTGTTGGATGTAACCATGGCATAAAGGCCTCATATAATTTAATAACCTAAATGTAAATAATGCTCTGCAGCTTACAGCATGCTCTGGTGTATGTCACCTGCCTTCTGTTTGTTCTCTGGTTATTTAAAAGGGACATGGAATCCTTCGGTTCCTTGAATAAGAAACAAGGTTAGAGTAAAATACTACTAAGTTTATCTGGAGTTTGTAATCAAGAATAAATGATTCCTCTGTAGTTTTTCTAGAAAACAATTATTTTTTGGCTTCAGAATGCTGAGAAACAGATAGTTCGAAGAAGTTGGGGTGCTTGAATGGAAGATTTAAGGTATAATTTAACTTTTATTAAGTTATAAATAAATTCTAGGGAAGAGAGATTGCTCACATATCAGAGTTGCCTAACTTTTGTCAAGCCATGAAGGGCACTGTAGTAACTGTGGTTCACAGAATGAGCTGCAGTATCCTAGAAGTACTAAAAAATAAGTTCAGAAATATAAATTTGCTCTTTTTTACTCACATGATATCAGGCTTATTTTCTTGTTAAACTAGTTGTGTTCTGGGTTTATAAAATTTCTGGTTGAATCTTTAAACTGAAAATATTTAGTTTGATATCTGATGAGCTCCCAGTTTATAGTTCCACTCTGTGTTCCATTTATCCTTTTGCTCCTCATTTTTCCCTTTGAAGACAGTGGGAGCTCTGATCACAATGACGCTATTGAGAATTTGACATTTAGTTTCTTCCTAATCTGGCTCACGTCACTAGGTCATGTTTCATGTAATAATTTTTAAAATATTATTCCTTTATCTTTTTATTTAGTGTATTTTATCTGAAGTATTTCTGAGTGTAGACTCTTTTCTTCTACTGGCATGCTGAATATCTTTGTATTCATTTTCAAACTGTGGTATACATTTTATTTTGGTATTTTACTTAGCTTTGTTCCCCAAAAATTGGCAGATTTCTTGAACTCTGATCCTCAATTATTTGGTTTTCATTTAGCAGAAGAGCTTGTTGATTTTTGTGGCCTTAAGCTTATTTTTAGCCACACTTTCACAAAGTGTTAGATCCATATACAGTTAATTTTTTAGCTGTTCAACTCTTTATGGAATCTTGGCATTCCCCACACCTCTTCTTCCCCTCCTTCCTCCCCAAGTAGGATTCTCTAAGCCCTGCAGACACACAATCCTGCTGCAGCTTTTTGTCTCGAGTGCTCATTTGGTACATATACCCAATCCCATTGTATATTATTTATTAATGAAATGTATTATTTAATTGCATCTTAAGTGTTTGCCCTTTATTTCACTTAACATAAGAATCTTGAAAACAGAAATTATATATTGTAATTTTTGTATTGACCACAGGACCCAGGAAAGTATTGTTACACATATGATAAGTATAAAATTGTCATCTGGTGTCTGAGTAATTGACTTACCAAATTTACAAATTTAAATTTGTAAATAGTGCAGTGAGTGTGACCTAGCCAATATCTATCTAGAGGTCACTTAATCCAGAATACTTTCAAAATAGGAAACTTCTCAGAACTTTTCAAATAGTTATTACAAAAGCCATAGTTTATCTGGATTCTTAGTTTAGAGCAAATAAGAAAATAGATTCAAAAATTAGTAAGAAGTGATAATGCAGACCTGGATTTAGGAAAAGAAGCCCTTTATAATCAACAGAAAAGAACTCAAAAAGCATAGTAGTGTAGAGCCATTGAGTGTAAGTAGTCAAATATATCTAACCACCTAGGGCTTGCTACATGATAATTGATGCTTATAATGAAGATTGAGTCATCAAGAACCATTTAAATATATTCTGTACACTTCATAAAAACTCAGGGAGTGTAAAATATATTCACAAAGATTTCTAACCCAAGTTTGTGTGTTGTTTTAAGGTTTGTCAAGCATTGCTTATTTAGAAATTCACTTAACTTGAAGTATCTAATTTCCTAATCATGTTACCAGTACACAAATGAAGCTGTGTGGGTATAAAATGCAGGACATACTAACTAAAGTTTTGCACTTTACTGACAGTGTGCTATTTAATGTCTCCTTATCTTCAGTCATTTTATTTCCTTGCTGTCTGTCCCCCCTTACCTCGCCTCACCCCTGTCCTCTTCTGTCTTTGTGAGCCACCTGAAGGCAGAGATTGTCTTACTCACCTCTGCACTAGTATAGTACTGCCATATAGTAGATGCTCAATAAATGTTCAAGCTTTGTGCTGGATTGTTTTAAAAGAAAGCATGTATGTATGTATGGTCTTCTGTTCATATTCCCAATAGAAGAGCATGTCATGCTAACATTTTATTTCCAGATTAAATATACAGGTTATTTGCTATTGTGATGCCTGATAGAATAGTTTCCTTTTTATTCCCTACAAATATGTTTTACTAGTTACCATCTTCCTTTTTTGTAGATGGGCTAATTGCCTCTGAAGGAGCCATAAGTCCAGATTTCTTCAATGATTATCACCTTCAAAATGGAGATGTCGTTGGACAGCATTCATTTCCTGGCAGGTAAACAGTCTTTCCAAGAAAATTTGTTTCCCCTGTTTTTAAAAGCTAGAATTCTCTTCATTTCCCATTTTTCTATCTTTGTTCATTAAAGAGGAAAAAAATACTCAGTATTTTCATGATTATACTTGCTTAATTTTAAATTAATTTCTGAAGTTATATTTTCTATGTAAAAAAAGAAAGGACATCACAGATCTGGAAAACATACATGCTTCATCACTGATTTTCAAAATCCAGGCTTTCTTTTGAAAGAGACAGGACTTTTGTCAAATTAATGAACCCAGATTGTTTTCCAAAGCTAATAAAATATAAAATAAAATAAGGATTCAATGCATGTATTTTACCAATTACTCAGACATCACTGTTTTTGAAAAGTTGATGCTTTGATTAAAAACTTTTCCTCCTTGGATGGCATGCAAATAAAACATTTAAGGCGGGAAAATCTGACATGTCAGCATTGTTCTACAATTGATTTATAAAATTTTACCAGAATGTGTAAATAATCTTTTCTCCATGATATCATCCCTTGTGACGTAATATTTGATTTTAGACTGACTATTGAAATTTCACATCAAATTAGTCTCATGAATAGGTGTAGTCTTATTTGCTGTTAAGACTATTTTTCCTTTAAATTATTTTTTTTCTTATACATTTGTACTTTTCAGTAGCATGAACTGTTTTCTGTTTGGAAGATATATTTAGGCATTATTTAATTGAAAGGATACAATTATGACTAATATTTTATAACTCTTATTGATCACGTGAAATAAGCCATTTGATTCAGCAGTAATTATTTACAACCATTATTGATCATCTATTGTGTATAATCTATTTTACAAATATTTATTATGTTTATTTTAATCTGCCCAGCAATATTTTACAATAAGTATTGTTATAGCCATTTTGCAGATGAAGAAATCAAGGCTCTAAGAATTTAAGTAACCAACTCCTACTAGGAGGATATTACTGAAAAAATTTGAACTCAGATCTGTATGTCTCCAAAGTTTATGTTCTTTCAAACATGATGCTTAATTTGGAAGGAAGCAGCATACTATGATGACTTCTAAACATTTGGGGTTTTTTACCACAACCCCATTAAGAAATACCTTTCGTATTGCAACCCAATGCACACATACACATTTGTTTATATATATATATATATATATATATATACCTGTATATATGTAAAACAAAAACTTCTTAAAACAGTAATTACTTTTACTATCTGTAATGCACAATGATAAGTTCTGTTTTATTCTATTACTTCATGTTTGAAATGCACATTGCAACCCACTATATTGTTTCACAACTCATTGATGATCGTGACTCAAAGTTTAAAAGCATGGTGGAAAATGTAGTATTACATGAAATATGATCCCTTATATGTAGTTCAGTATTCCGTAGTGGACTTTAAATAAATAATAGCACTTTCGAAATCGTTTTATTGTTATACTGGATGTCACGGTAAGAAACTCCTGGCCTTAGGAAATAAAAGTTAAACATGGTTACATACCAGAAAGCATATGGCTTTTGATTACTTCTGATGTTTCTGTCTGTATTAGCCATAATCACTTAAATAGAGGCTCTGTTTAATCATAACTACTATACGCCATCATGGGACAGTTCCTTATACAAATGTTTTCTGAAACATAATTGGAAAAGAAAGAAATGATTTGGGTTTATAATCCTAATATTTATATGGAAGATTTTTGCTGATGGCATTTACAAGATTAATTCTGCCATTTATGTTTCATTGTGAAGAAAACATTATATTTGTATCTCCTTCAGATACTGCCAATCTCCAGTGTAAAGAAAACAGACGGATACTAATTATGCATTACTTACTCCAGAAAGACGTGCTTTCATTTTTTTAAGAGCCCGAACATTTTCATTAAAATTGGATGTACAAAACAATGAACTTATGAGCTCAATTCAGCAAAATTTCTCATCTGGTTTTCAAAATGGTCATTTTATAAAACAATAAGTATGTTTTGAGCAACAGCTATACTCAGTGACTAAATTATGCACTGTGTCCAAAGATTTCAGGGTTTTATTTCTTAATTCTGTTAATAACTCTTTAAAAATGACTGGGAAAATTCTCTTACCTTTGTATCTTCAGTTTCTTTACAAAGGTAAAAATATCATCTATTGTGTATAATCTATTTTACAAATATTCATTATATTTATTTTAATCTGCCCAGCAATATTTTAAGACAAGTATTGTTATAGCCATTCTACAGATGAAGAAATCAAACACTACCCTCTAATTTGGGTAGTGTTTTATATATCTAAAAGGCACATCAGAATAATGTTGGCTTAAATTACTAGTTAATAAAACATACTATAGACTATGTTCAAATCAAAAGAATGATATTTATTATAATCATTTTGATTTGGGAATTATTTATCCTTTAAAAAGAACTTCCCCTGAGAAAGTTGTCTTTCATCTCCTGTCTTTTATAATTTTTCAGACCTTAAATCATGTAACTGTATCGTTTTCTTTTTTTTTATTTCCAGGAGAAATAATTTTCAATGAATTTCCTTAGGGTTTTTTTTGGGGGGGGGCGGGGGGTGTTGGTTAGGTAATAGATCAAATAAGAAGGAACTTTCAATTAGATCAGCAGAGATACAGAGAAAGTCTACAGTGTAGCCCAAACTCAGTTGTTTTTTTCTGCATTTCCTACTCTGGAATCATTTACTCTTGCTTTTGTTCAATCATTTTTGACTGGTTAGGATTCTCTTTTAATAGGATTTCTATGCTCTTCTTTGATAGTAACAAACCATAGATCTTATCTGGCTTATTTTTTAATTCTGCAAAGATTTAAGCATTTTAAATTGCTACATAATTATTCACATATTTTGGCATGAAAATTTGCCACAAAATGTCCCAGATGTGAAATTTTAAACTAATGGCTACCTTTCAGCTTCTGATATCCAGTAGGTAAATTTAAAGCCTATTAGATCAAATAACATTGACTGAAAATACTATTTTGAAAATTTTTATTTTAAGCAAAATAGTATTTTTTTAGAACTATAAACAGAAGATGTTAAACTCTTAATCTTCATCTTTGCTGTGGAAATAAGATTAAGCAGACCTAATGGACAACTTGAAGAATTTGGGTTAGTTATGAAAAAAAAAACCTCTTGATTGAATTTTAAATACTGAAAAAGCTGATTTTTAAATACTTTTTAAAAAAGAAAATGTTATATGTTCTGAGTTGGTTTCTGAACAGGGAAATTGTTCAGATGACTTAAAAATTCTTTCCCTGTTCCTTTTCATATATCTTTGATAAGTAAGCACTGTCAAGTTATCTGAAAAAATAATAAATTAATGTATAGCCTAGCCGGTTTGGATCAGTGGATAGAGCATAGGCCTGGGAACTGGGGCGTCCCAGGTTAGATTCCAGTCAAGGGCAGATGCCTGGGTTGTAGGCTTGATCCCCAGTGGAAAGCATGCAGGAGGCAGCCAGTCAATGATTCTCATCACTGATGTTTCTCTCTCTCCCTCTCCCTTCCTCTCTGAAATCACTAAAAATATATTTTAAAAATTAATGTATAAAATGTAAATTTTTTTAATCATTGTCATTGTTTTTAACATGAAACAATATGGCAGTGCCAGGTGGCATGCTCTTTAGCCAATACTCATGGCTTTTTGGTCTTTGGGGTTTTAACATATCCATTTCACTGGGTTCCAGTCAATTGATGATCCCAAGTTCCTTTGAGGGAAAGAATACACTTCTAATTTTTATTAGAGTTTTTTTTAATTGTTCAAAGAAAAACCCTTCACTTTCTTCCTAAAATGGCAAAACTTAGTAATAGGGCATATCTATTAAAATGCAGAAACCAAGCCAGATTTAGAGAACAGTTCAAATTAGTCTTTTTCTTAACATCCAAGTCAGGGGCCCTGCTTAATCTGAATGCCTGCATTTTTGTAATATAACAAGGCCATGTAAATGGAAACATTGAAAACTGTAAACTCATCTATCCTACTCTCCAAGGGAGATTGGATATCTGAGAAAATAGATGTGGCAGTTGGACAGCGAATCCTGGGTTTTAGACATGCCTCACTATCAGTCTGAACCTCTGGGCGCCAGAATTCCCCGACATTTAGAGGTAATGCAAAATGCATTAGGGCTTCAAGGCATTAGCTGCACAGTTGCCAATCCCAGAGGGTCAGATGAAATCTCCCCCTCCCCAAATCTGAACTGGTGTTAAAAGTGGAACTTGCTATTGAAGCTAATTAAAAATAATAGGAGTAAGACTAGCTTTCTCCCCCTTTTTACCGTGTATCCGTACCATATTTTTGGACCGTTTTTTATTATAACTCTTACTTTTCAAGACTAACAAGAACCTCATGTTGAGTATTTTTAAACTGCTTCCAGCTTTTACAAATCAGTTTTTGTTGCAGTAAAAATGGTCCATTTTTCTTTTATAGGAATCCAATTTTCATAAACTGGGAAAAAATTACAGAGGCTGCTTAGGTTTCCTTGGGGCTTTGAACAATGTTCTTCAGAGGGAGGGCCTGGAGTTCTTTGTGGTTGCCACAGTGATGTCATTTACTGACCATCTCACTGGAGCCAGGGATGAACTCGATGTGTCGTTATCTGAGCCATCTGATTCTTACACTTTCATTTTCTGTGTCTGTTAGACAGCCCGCCTCTTTTTCCTTCTTTCTTAGAATATGTTGGCATGAACTTTCTGTGCATTATATGAATTATATATTACCAATATGCACCTTTTATTCTGTTCACTCAATTTATTTTTTTCAAACATTAACTCACAGTTGAAATGTTAGTTGTACTTCTAAAAATCATACTGAATATACCTAACAAATTACATACTTCCTTAATATATAAGAAATAATCTTTTATTCAAATTTTTAAATGTATATTTTTACCTAAAACAAGGACTCTACATGTAAAAATTAGACATTTCTTTAGTTATTAGGCCACCTTGATTTTACTCAGCTATTTACTTAGTTTTTTTCACTTGAGAAAAGCACCTCAAATTTACATATTCCCTGTCTAAAGTGCATTGTGCAATGTTTACAGAACTACATATTATTTCTAGAACTCTTGGATTAGATTTTTCTCTCTTTTTTTCTTTTTTTTTAAATATATTTTATTGATATTTTACAGAGAGGAAGGGAGAGAGATAGAGAGTTAGAAACATCACGCTCAATCCACTGAGCCAAACCGGTTCGGCAAGGATTAGATTTTTCAAAGCAATTACTCAAAGAAGAAATGAAATTACTGATTACAGTAATCAGTTATTACTGTCTGTTATAACTCTTAATTTGGCCATTGCAAAACTTGTTTTATATTGAGAAGGAAGTAAATATGCCTATAAAATCCATTCTCTGAAAAGTCCTTTTTCAATATTTAATTGATAACCCAAACTCTCCCATTTGTTCTGATAGCTGAAGTTTTAGTAACCATTATTACTGTGGCAGTAGTATAGACAGTATATGAAAGGATCCAAAAACAGTGAAAAGAACCTTCAGGAAATACTTTATTTGCTAAACATTGTGACCAACTATTTTTGTTCAGCAGTATTATAAGAACTAAATGTATTGGCAAATACTTATGAAATCTTTTAAAAATAAACATTAACTAAAACACTGCTTTATTTAATGTTACTACATTTTTATCAAAAATGAACATAGCCTTTTTGTTATTTATTAATGTCTTCTATTTTTCTCAGTAGAGAACATGCTTCATGAAATCTGTAAAAAAAACTCTTGACTTTAGTAATTTTTCCAGACACCGTGGTTACAAAATAAAGCACCCAATTTCCATTTTTGCCTAGCAATTTACAAGGATTTTTAATGCTAATACCCATGTATTGACTGGAGCAAAGAGGTATTCTGATCACCTCCTGTAAGAATTTAAATGGATGAAACCATTGTGGGATATATTTGGTAACAGAGAACAGGAGCCTTAAATTGTTCACTTCCTTTCAGTCTGTAACTTCATTTCTAACACTTTATCCTTATGAAGTAATCAAAGATAAATCCTGCACAAATGAATAAATGATTGTTTATGTCAAAGAAAAGAGATCCACTGAGTGTAGTGAGGTACACTTGCCTAATTGTGGAATAAACATTTTCAGCACCTACTTTTATGCCACATGATATTGTCCACATATTAGATTATATTATATCAGTGTTCTGGTTTAAGTCAATATGAAAGTCAAAATAGGTAAAAATAGATACATTTAGTAATATATATTTACAACATAAAATTCTTAACTTTTTTAAGAGTTGACCACAGACATTTTATAGTTTGCTTCTTCCTTATTGAAAATTCTTTTTTGGTAAAAAAAAAACATTATTCACTTATGATGTTTTGATAACATAAAATTGAGTACATCACTGCCATATCTGTAATTTCAGTAGTGAAAGTCTACAATATGTTTGGAACATGTAGTCATTCCATTTATATTCATTTACATGTATGAAAACATTAGGACAACAGATTATTTGATTTAATCTTAATGTGTAAATATATTTTTATTTTAAGACAAAACTATTATCAAACAATATACAAAATTAAAAAACAAAAACTTACTGAATGCTTATGCAAGATACTTAGACATTTTATTTCCTCTTTGTTCATGATTTGCATAGGTCTCTAATACTTGTTCTCAGCTGTACTTAGTTTGGGAGATTTGCAAGTGTTGCTTCTCTGTCTTAATGAAATTTTGTTAAACCATGATTAAAACACATAGAGTACAACCTCTTTATAGGAACAGTAGGATTAAGTAACAAGACAGTATTCTGTTTACTTTTAAAAGTTGCTCTGTTTCAGAGTATATTATTTCATCTGAAAATATCCAAATCTCTGAAATTTTTATTACAATTGTATTTGGTTATCCAAATAACATTGTTTTTAATGTAAGTAAAATATATATTTCAAATTCAGTAATAAGTGCTATACCTAGGTATAATCAATAGAAATAATTTTAAGTTCTTTCCACCTTCATCAGTATTAACCAATCAGAAATGAGTGGTAAAATTTCTTGAAATGAATAAAACCATTCATAAAAAATAATACTAAATGACAGGGAAAATTATATCTAAGGTAACGAAGTGGTCATTTTACTTTCAAACTTGGGGGATAGTGAAAACAGGAAAACAAGAATGGCAATAGACCTATAACACAATTCTGATGAGAAAATCAAACCAATGCAAATAAATGATTTTCACACTATAAGACTCTTGTTCTAATATAATCCTTATATCAAATTGCATTTTCCTTTCTAAATACTCCCATAGCAATTCTGCCAGTTCCTTTTTTTATTATTTCAGAAGATGGACTGTCTTAGGAGCTTTCTAAAAGTTTCAAAGAATAAAATGTTTAAGGCTTTTTTTGGTCTAAATCTAAGTATAAAAGACTAATACTAGTAACTTTCATTTAGCTAGCATTTATATCGCATTTGATCCTCAACAAGTGTGTGAGTTAGATAAGGCAAAGAATAGTATTGTGCTAGGGGACTGTCTAGGGCGGGGGGAAAAATGGACACATATGTAATACCCTTTGTAATAAAAAAATAAATAAATAAATAAAATAAATAAAATAAATAAATAAAAGAATAGTATTGTTCCTGTTTTAACAAATGTAGAAATTAAGTCTAAGGGATTTTTAAGGTACAAGCCCCAAACCAGATAGCTAATAAATAGTGAAGCCTTTAAGCTTGGCAAGAGCCAGCACTCTTAGTATTACACCATTACTGCCTCCAAATGGCAAGTCATTATCTTTGTCTTACAGTGAACTGTGCTTAGAAACTTTCAAAGTAAATGTTATTACAATTCAGAGTAAGATATGTAGGTCTCATTGTACAACACAACATGTTTGTCTATTTTGCTTTAATACATTTGACATGATTTACTGCAAATTGGTGCTTCGAATTATAAGAAAGTTGCTGCAAATTATTAATACCTTAATTAGTTTGCTATTAATTTGTCCTAAGTAGTTAAGTCATAAAGTCCTCTACAGATTAATACAGTTGTATAAACAAATTCGGGTGAAATGAGTGGGATAAT
The DNA here is from genome assembly GCF_000327345.1 of Myotis davidii. Lineage (NCBI taxonomy): Eukaryota > Metazoa > Chordata > Mammalia > Chiroptera > Vespertilionidae > Myotis > Myotis davidii. The sequence continues at coordinate 161,962 of NW_006293313.1, read as the reverse complement.
CTCAGTCTAGAAGGGTTAATGTCTCATGCAAATAGTTTATTTAGCTAATTAATTAATGTCAGTATATATATATGATACTATTATTTTACACCTATAAATGAATCCTTATATATTAGTCTTATCTTATTTATTTACTTTTTATTGAGACAACTTCTTTGTAGTCTTGAAATCGCAAGAAACTTTGGTTCTACTGTTAGAACACTAATAATGATTTGCATTTCCCAAGGAGAATTGAATTAGGTTTTATTAGCAAATTGGGCCTATAACTTTAAGGCCAAATTTTATTAGATTATCACACATCAGCATTAGCAAATTATAAACTTTATTGAAATATAGAAATAGAAGCCAAAAATCAAGGCTTAGAATTCTGGAAACTTCAGAAGATGTTTTATCCTAGAGAAATTATACTGCTGACTTGGAAAAAATTTTTAAGTGATTTATTTTCCTTTGAAATTTAGAAGGAATAGAAGTTGGCGACAGAGCTGCCCTCATAAAGTTTGTGTTAATTTTCAATCTGGTGATCTGAGCAGAGTTTTTGGAGGCATGCATGTTGGCTGTATATAAAGTCCAAAGGTGCTCCCAAAGAAAACCAGATTTAAAATCGAATTTATTATCACTTTTTTAGGACTTCATTTAGGAGAAGAAATTCAGCATAACTTAGTCTATAAACAGAAAAGTAATCTGAATATGACTAAATCCTATAAAAATGTTAACACATTAATTATGGTGTAGCTTTGTACTAGAAGAAATGACATGGGAATTAATCCAGTCGTGACTGAGAAGTTAATTATATCACCACCATTTAGAGCAATTATCTAGTGTTAAAGTTCATACATTTTTATATTTATTAATTGCATTTTTGTTGGCTGTACAGATATATAAAAATTAGTTGTAAATTTAAATGGAAAGAAAATAGAAAGTCCTTCAGCAAAGATGACTGCTTTTATAATATATTTGACCTATGGAATGCTCTTATTTTCAAAAAAAATATGAAGTGTTTTTTTTTAAGGGATTAGTATGCAAATTGCCATTATAAAGGCTTGCTTATCACATGCTAATGTAAGATGCAAATTGTAAGCAATTTGATTGATAAGCACCACCACCCATCCAAGAAATTAAGAGAGGAAAAGAGAGCATGTCATCTTTTATTTCCTTTAAGTCTGGATTCAATGATACTGAGCTTACTCCTAAACTAGGGGATATTTTCTAATTTAAGGTTGATTTATTCTGGCCCGTCTGTGTTTTGATTGATTTAACAATGTGATTTAAGTATTTATGAACAATTTAAAAATTTTTATGTTAGAAATGTTAAACCAAATATTTTTTCTCAAATATTTTTTGAAAAAACAGATGAAACTTAGAGCCTAAAGGTTTTTAAGTGTAATATTAATTAATTCCCATATTCTCGATAGTCCTTCCAGATGTGCTATTACCAAATAGCTCAGTTCTCAGATATGAGCCATGTGGGTTCTGTAAACTGATTTGCACTTATTTTGAATAGGAATTATACCGATTGTTGATGAATTATTAAAGTTAATGTATTGCCAAATAAATCTAAGAGCAAAATATTAAACTGTAGTAAATGAGAAAGGAATGTGCAAATGAAGACCTGCCTGCTTTAATAAGTTTAGCAGTTACCTTCTCAGTTTCAACCAAAAGAAAAAAGTTTTTTTTTTTGTTTTGCTATTGTGTTAAAAAGGGGGTGAGGGGGGGGGCGTCTATAAAGCTGCTTGCAGCAGTATCTAAGACAAAAACAAGGAAATATAATGTTCTAAACTCAGCCGGTCCAAACCACTTGAGCTGCTATGACAGCTCATAAAACAGAGTAGTTTTTAACTGGGCTCTGTTTTACATTGCCAAAGTGAATTTTCCTTGCAGGAAGTAGCCAGAGGGTTTATTTAGTTTCCAGTCCATGGCTTTGATCTTTCTGTACTGTCACATCTCGGGTTACATAGCTCTTTTTCACTGCAGTAAATCTGCAACAGTTAATGAGAATAAAATTTCCTCCTCCTTACTGATCACATGCTGTTAAATGCCAAACCACAGCCAACTGCATATTTGCAGAGTTTCAGCTACAATGTATGAAAATGGTGCAGTCGGTTTAATCTTGTCGTCTTTGTAATTCATTTTATTGGGCTTGCTTGCTTTTTAAGTGACCTACTTTATCAAGTAAGTGGTTAAAAGGCCCAACGTGGGAGAAAGATTTAGAATGTTAACAAATAGAGGAGAAAGGTGTGCATGTGTTGAGGAGGTGGATTGAGGGAGTCATGCGCATGCAACGTGTACTAGCATTAAGATTCAAAGTGGGTCTACGTTAGTGCTTTTGAAAGACCAGGCCATTCGTTCTCTTCAAATAAAATTAACTAGTTTGCCAAGTCTTTGATTGTGTTGTATGTTCAGTTTCAACATAAATTTGCACTTAGTATTTATTTAATAAGTCAGAGCATTATTTTTAACTTCTGATTAAAGAGTCCATATTATTTAATGGAATTTAAAGAATTTCAAAAAAAACTTGATCTCTACATATAAGAGCTATTCTTAAAGTAAAAATAACATTGTTATAAGCAAGCACTGAAGCATCCTATCAAAAGGGGCTATATACATATTGGAAATATTATAAATATTTGTAAAATAAATCGAAGGATTTTGAAGCAAACTATTTTATACACCATTAAACGTATGTATCTTCATGCTGAATTACAGTAAAATCTCATATCTTTATTTGCTTTTTTTGCTACAATTAGACCTTATGGTTGAGGCATTATTTGATTCAATTAATATATGTTGTTAAATTTATTTTTCACTTACACCTTTTTTCTTTTTTTATTGTCTTATTTTGTGGTTGGTAACTGGAACTTATCTCAGTCCAGAAATTCACTCTTAGAAGGCCATTTTAGATGACAGCCATTAATAAATATATTCTAGTAATATTATACACTTATATAGATCATAATAACATATAAATATGAAGTATTATAAAATAAAATATATAAAAGAAATAAATCAATTCTAGTTTTTCACCATTGAAGTCACACACTATCTTTATTGCCATCTGATTCCACAGAAGAAATCATTTGTATTCTCATAAAAATCAAAATGTTGGGTATAAATTAATCCTCTTATATAATGAAAGGCTAATATGCAAATTGTCCCTTCAGGAGTTCAACTGACCGGTAGTTCGACCGCTCGCTGTGATGTGAGCTGACCACCAGGGGCTGGCATGGAACAAAGGAAGGCCCTAGCTAGCATCCGGCAGCCAGGGAAGACCCTGATCAGACCTGTTTGCCGGCCAGGCCTAGGGACCCTACCTGTGCACAAATTTTATGCACCAGGCCCCTAGTAGTATATAAAACCCATTTATTGATTTAAATAACTATCATAAAAACAATAACTAAAATTACATTGAAATTTAGGATAATATTTCTAAATTTATCAAGATTTCCTGATAAAACAGAGGACTCACTTGGAGAAGTGCCTATTTTTAGTTACCCCAATGAGAAAAGAGTGACTTGAAAATTTTAAAAGACAGAGGTGCAGTACTATCATGGGTCTTTTCAGAATGTGTTAAATATAATGTAGAAATGTTGAACTTTAAAATAAGCCAGTCTATGTGTACTTAAACTAAAACATCATTGTTTCCATGTGGAAGAAAATGGTGGAGGCTAACACAAAATTTTAGACTCTGTATCTGGGGTAGGGTGGGGGCGCTGTTCTGTAGTTTGCTTCTTCATTTTTCTGTAATATTAAATCTGTCAGACCATTAGTCTATAATCCATCCAATGTTCTGGATTTGAAAGTCCACAAAAAATATCTGCACAGAATAAACATTAATTTTGTTAAGTTTTTATTCTTCTTAAAAAAAATAAGCAAAAATGCTCAAAAAAAGTTTGTTTCTGGAACATGAACTGTCCAGTCCAGTTTTAAATGAAATTACTGGAAAGACTTAGAAACAATTCAGGCTTCAATGTCATATAGACTTAATCTTTATCCTAATTCAGTTACTTGAAATGTTCTCTAAAATAGTTTCAGTTCCTCCTACAATCTGAGATCTGTTGATTAATAATAATGATGGCAATTATGTAAATACTAGAGGCCCGGTGCACAAAATTCATTCACAGGTAGGATCCCTAGGCCTGGCTGGCAATCAGGGCTGATCAGGGCCTTCCAGCTGCTGGGCCAGGGCCTTCCTTCCCCAGCTGCCAGCTGCTGGCTGGGGCCTTCCTTTGTTCCTTGCCGTCCCCTGGTTGTCAGTGCACGTCATAGGGAGCAATCGAACTCCTGGTCTCGCAGTCAAACTCCCGAGGGGACACTTTGCATATTAGCCTTTTATATACAGTGGAGCCTTGACTTACGAATTTAATTCATTCCGTGATGGAGCTCGTAACTCAAATTACTTATATGTCAAATCATAAAGTGAACGAGTGAGACACGTGATGCTGGGCTGATGTTGTGGTGTTCACTGTGACATTCGCTGCGCCAACTAGCGGTGGAGTATCTGAAGCTGGCTCGTAACCCGAATTTTAGCTCACAACTCAAAGCAAAAAATCGGCCAAGAGACGGCTCATATCTCGAAAAACTCGTTAGTCAGGGCACTCGTAATTCAAGGCCCCAGTGTATATATATAGAGAGAGAGATATGTACCTTGAGTGCCAGGCAGTATGCTAATTGCTCAGGCAAGGAGCCATTCATAGTAAGAAAACTGAAGCTTATCAAGTTAAGCAACTTGCCCACAGTTATCTTCCTGCTACCCAATGTCTACTTCTATTCCTACCCATCTTTCTCCCCTCTGTTACACTGAAGGAAGTGGCCTTTTTGCATAGTCCAGCCAGTCCATTTTGCTCGGGCCTCATCCCTGTTGTTTCTCAAGGATTTCTTTGCTGTCATCTCTCTTCCCTGTACTGGATCATTTTGTCATCTTATGAACGTTATCTGGAATCTCCAAAGTTAAACTCACATTGGGCCCACATCACATTCCAACTACTGCCCATTTCTCACTTCCCATCATACATGCTTCTCAAAAGACTCCCCTTCACTCTTCACTTTCCCGTGTTGTCAGGATTGCCAGTGGTCTTCACATCGCCACATCCAGTGGGCCTTCCTTGTCCTTCATTCTCAGGAGTGTCTGGGTCCTGCTTTATGAAACTTCCCTTTTGTCTTATTTTCTATATGAACAACTCAAGTATCTCAGCTCAGGTATCACTCCCTCAGGAGCCTTTTCCTGACAAAACTATCAAAGAAGCTCCTTCCCCATCTGATTTCTGTCTGTGTTAGCACCCCTGTCATTTATTTATGTACTTCCTTCCACAAGAGGTTAGTCTCCAGAAGACCAAGAACTTTGTCGTATTCACAGTTGTGCCTACAGTGTCTGGCACAGTAGGTTCTCAATAGATGTTTGTTTAACAAATGAGTTATAAGGGTCACAGCCAGTGTTCAAACACTTATGTGTCTTCCTCTATTTCCTGGGCTGTATTTTATTTTCAATGTTAATTTTTTTAACAATGTCTTAAATTTATATATAATCTTTACTATTTCAGCGTCCTTTCAAATGTACAATGTATAGTACATGGTGGAGCAAAAGTAGCTTTACAGTTCATATAGAAAATAATATAATAATTGACATAATAATACAAGAATAAACAGTTTCATGTATTCACACTGTAAACCTACTTTTGCTCCATCCTGTATTATAGACTCAAGATATAGATATACACACACACACACGTGCACATATATAGTATTATATGCTTATATTATAACATTGTTGGTAGGAACCTGTGCTATGTGGGAAATTTTTTAATAACCTAATAACATCAAATGTCTTCTAAATTGCAGTATTTTATGTAGATGAAGATGCATGCCTTCATAGTTAAAATTGAGTTAAGAAATTCTTAGTACACATGTATTATGCTACAACATATCTCATTGAAGTATTTCTCATATATATGTATACACACATATACACACACAAACACACATGAGAATATCAGCATTCTTTATCATTAAAAAAATTTATTATTGGGAAAAGAAACTTTTAATGTCCCAGTATTAACAAGTTTTACATTTTTCATTATCAAATAGCCTATGTTTTGTAGAAATAAATTATATGCTATACTTAAAATATAGCATATATTTATATCTAGATTAATATCTATATCTATTAATATATTTATATATTAATCTTTATCCTAATTCAGTTACTTGAAATGTTCTCTAAAATAGTTTCAATTCCTCCTACAATCTGAGATCTGTTGATTAATAATAATGATGGCAATTATTGAAATACTAGAGGCCCGGTGCACAAAATTCATTCACAGGTAGGATCCCTAGGCCTGGCTGGCAATCAGGGCTGATCAGGGCCTTCCAGCTGCTGGGCCAGGGCCTTCCTTCCCCAGCTGCCAGCTGCTGGCTGGGGCCTTCCTTTGTTCCTTGCCGTCCCCTTAACCGTATTTTTTTCCTATTACTGGGTATTAACTAATGGCCTGTTAGTAACTAGTAAATCAGAAGGCTAGCATATGTGTTATTGGAGATTGTCATTTCCAAAAGATATTTTAACTGCTAAAGTTTCTGTGATGACAAATTAAATTAACTTTATAGAATATAAAATAAAGATGTAATCAAGGTAAGGATGTGTGTTTAATGTTTTCTTTTAACACTTAATGTTTTCTTTGTGTAGTAACCTTTCTAACTGACAAGGACTTGGATGGGCCCCAGGGATACAGAAACAATTCTTTTTCCCTTAAGAAACTTATAGTTCAGGATTAAAATGTAATTATTTGAGATGACTTAAAGCATAATTATTATTCCTTATTTCAGCTTTCTCTTTTTGAAAATATTTAAGATTCATAGTATTATTTGGCTTAGAAAAGGAATTAAGGAATCAATACTAAGTACTTCATCAGCTTTGGGACATCAGTGGTCTTGTAACTGGACAACCAAGGGCTCCGGGCTGCCTGTCACTACTTCAGCCAGTTAAGCAGAGACAGAGTTGACTCATATGTGAGCGTTTATTCCAGTGATGCTGGCAGTGTGGGAGAGCAGCAGGTCATCCACAGAAATCTGCTCCACACCCTACATAAGCCAGCTGCTTTTGTTGGGTAGAAGGGACGAAGATTACATGGGCAAGTAGGAATTACAGGTATGGGAAAGTGGGCATGGTTTACTCACTACAGATTACAAGTCATGAGGACTGGGGGGGAGTCACAGAGAGCGCACGCCTTCAGGCGCCCCGGGACCAGATTACAGGTAATAGAGGGTTTTAAAGATCAGGTGCCTTCAGGACTAGGTGCCAGGCGGTTGTAAACCTGTCCATAATAATAGGCAGTTCTCAGAAGAAGGATGGACTGCATTCCAATGTTGGCTCTCAAGTCCTAGGGCGTTTATCTCCCAGCCAGGTTAGAATGTGCTTTCTGTAATCAGAACAGAACCATCATGGTTAACAGAGCATGATTAATATTTCTTATAATTGTAGCTGGTCCCAAATATTTTATTTCTGCCCTTAACAGTCCTCTACATGTTCCTGCCTACTTTTGTGTTATTCCAACACCTTGATTAAATGTGCATGCCTGCATATGAGTATTACAATGAAATAAACATCTTAAACAGTTCTGAATTGTCCTTAATCTTAAGAGGACACAAAATCAATCATCTTTGGAAAAGAATGCCATGCTATGTTAAATGATAAACATTGTGTGTGTTTTTTTTCATTTTATGCCTATCAGTGCAATTTTTTTAATTTTTTTCATTGATTTCAGAGAGGAAGGGAGAGAGAGAGAGAGAGAGATCGAAACATCAATGATAAGAGAGAATCATTGATCGGCTGCCTCCTGCACGCCCCCTACTGGGGATCAAGCCCGCAACCCAGTCATGTGCCCTTCACCGCAATCAAACCTGGGGCCCTTCAGTCTACGGGCTGACACTCTATCCACTGAGCCAAACCAGCTAGGGCACAGTGCAATTTTTGACAAAGAATCGTATTATCATTTAAATACACTTCCTGAATTACATAGGTTGTTTAATAAAATACTGCATTGTGGTGGTAAGTCACTAGAATTTTTATACAACAGTATATTCTTCATTATAACAGTAAGCTCTTTGGAAGGATGAGTCCAGAAGGCAACTCATTGTGGCTTTGTACTAGAGATAATGCTTCTTTAAAAACACATCTATGTCCTTCAAAACATAGTTTGAATAACCGTGAGATTTGAGGAAAGCTGCTATATCATCGAGTTTATTGTAAATGTTGATTTTGTTGGTGCTTCCCATCTCAAAAACAAAGATATATTGAATAGAAACTTTCCATTTTATAAAGAAAGGGAGGAAGGGAGGGAGGGAGGGAATAGCTAGTGATGAATCCTCAAAACATTTAATAGAGTTTTAGAGTACAAAGATTTGTTCAAATGGACCTGGTTTTCTCATTTTAAGCACAATAAACCTCCATTGATGATTATTTGAAAATGGAGACGATGTCTGGAGTAGAGGGGATTAATTATGGACTATAGTTTTGTAGATTTTACCTGTAGGAATTTTAGGTCAATATACAGTCTTTCAGTAGTAGCCCAAGTCACTTGGTAATCTCTGCTTAGTGCTTTCATCAGTTAAATAGAAATCAGCTATTTCAAAGAGACAAGTGTGGCTCTATAATAGAATCTAATTTCAAATGCTATTTGTTTTTATATTCTAGAAGAATATTAGTAATTTTCTAAACTTTATACTTCTGTTATTAAAGTGAATTATTGGCCATTATAAATTCTATGTATGTCTATGCCAGTTTTTATGTAAAAGCTACATATTTCTGTGGCCTCATTTTAGACTAGTGAGGCACAATGGCACAATCAACAAATGCTTTTTATGCCCTTGATTAAGTTAAAGATTAAAGTCTTTTTAATAGATTTATAAACAGGACCATAATTAATGACTTCTTGAATATCTTCTCTTTTGTGGACATAAATCAGCATCCTACCTCATGTAATGTAACATACACACACATAGCACACATATTTTTTAAGCCTATTTTTTTTTGTTTATCTTTACCTAAAGTTGATACATCCCACTTTTTCAGATATTCTTTCCTTTTCGGGTTTTTCCAGTCAAAATGAACGCACCTTCATATTGGCCGGTCAGAAATTAAAAGGCAAAAGCAATCTTAAAAATGAATCCAAATTGGTGTGGACAGTATCGAGTGGCTAATTTAGAGCCACTCAAATGAGAAAGGAGAGGTGGAGGCTTCTAAGAGCATAGTTAGGCAAGTAAATTTTTAAATTGCAACTGTAACTTAAAATTACATCTTTTCAAATTGATACAAGAAACCCATAAAGCTGTGTTTACATGGGTATTAAAACTTCATGCTGAGATAGCTTTGAGGTGGTAAATGAACACGAATTCTTAAAAGTCTCTAAAACATTTTTTAAAGGTTTTTGGGTTTTAAGGACTTTATAAATATTGAATTATTATAATTAACTTATTCTCTTTGTACACAAAGAGGAAAAAGAAACTATTACAGTTTATTATTGTTGCAACTTTCCTATTTCTCTCAAAGTCTGGGGGAGGGAAGTACTGTTTGCCATCAGCACGTGGTTACCATAGTCATTTAAAATAAATCAGTTTGCAATCTTTCCTCGTTCTGCATGCTTGAAATAACTAGTATAGATATACAACTGACCCTTGAACAATGCAGGGGTTAGGAGCACCAATCTCCGAGGCCGTCAAAAATCTGCATATAACTACAGTCAGCCCTGCACATATGCAGGTTCCCACCGGGAATTTATCCTTGAACAACACAGTTCCAACACGCTGATCCATTGAAAAACGCGTGTGACCAATCCGCGCAGTTCAGGCCCGTGTTGTTCAAGGATCAAGACACCTGTGTGTGTTTGAAATTCCACCTAAAACCCTGTTCTGCCCTTAATCTCAAGAATGTACGCTGCATTCCCATCTCCAAGGAGAGTTCTCCTCACCCTTGCCCAGCTTTGCTTATAAGTCCCAGTTTGTTGGGTTGTCACAACCCCAAGACAATGAACATCCCAAAATGAAAACACCCCACTCCAAGTACTTCTGTGCCCTTTTCCAAGAGAAGCCAACACTATAGCAGTCAGCCTGGGAACAGGAGTGTGTGCAAGGTGAGAAGTGATGATTTCTGTGAAATAACCAAAAACCTTGCCCTTGATCGGCCACTTTCAAAGTAAAATCACTGAATATAAAAACGAGAAAGCATGGAAAGAGAGTTTTTCATCGCTAAAGGTGTTGTACCATTTGCATTAGTCATAACACAGAATCCCACTTACACAAGCCATCCACTCTCGCTGTGGTAAAAGGAAGGTATGATTGGCTGTGGCATTATTTTGGTGCAACAACAATTAGTCGCCTGTGCATAGGCATAACTCTATGAATTATGTAAGAGCCCCGGGAGGCCAAACGAAAAGCACGCATGAGAAGTGTGCCAGGTCTGATAAGGATCTTTTCACTCTAGATTACATGGCAGGAGCCAGGACTTCCTGGGTACTTTTAGGGAAGGTTCTATTATTTTCATATGTCAGAACAATGACACCACCAACTGTATGAGAGTCACCATCCTGTTCTTGTAAGAGACTTGGAAATATAATCTCAAGGCAGACATGTTAAAAGGGATACCGTTATTCTTATTTTACAAAAACAATCATGACAAAGAAAGTTACTGATATAGACTGAAAGAAGTTATCAATAGAGACAGAAATCTCGCCAAAACCGGTTTGACTCAGTGGATAGAGCGTCGGCCTGCAGACTGAAAGGTCCCAGGTTCAATTCCAGTCAAGGGCATGTACCTGGGTTGCGGGCACATCCCCAGTGGGAGATGTGCAGGAGGCAGCTGATCAATGTTTCTCTCTCATCGATGTTTCTAACTCTCTATCTCTCTCCCTTCCTCTCTGTAAAAATCAATAAAATCTATTTTTTTAAAATTCGAGACAGAAATCTTATTCAGATATTGTTTCTGAAGTCATTGCACCCAACTGACTTTTAAAAATTCAGGAGTTAAGTTCATATTTAAATTAATGTTGTTGAAGTTAATAAACATTAGCCTTAGATAGATGTGAGTAGAAAATGAACTCACCTTGGGATGGTTGGTTTGTTCGTGTATTTGTTTGTTTTTACAGATCCATAATATAGCATATTCCCAAGGACCAAGAGAACTTGTAAAATGTAAGAGTGGAGGTTTACTTTAGCACCTATTCTTCCAGTGCTACCTGCAGTGTTGGTTCACTGCACAGTATACTGAGGTTCTGAATGCTCTAGAGCAGTGATGGCGAACCTTTAGAGCTCGGCGTGTCAGCATTTTGAAAAACCCTAACTTAACTCTGGTGCCGTGTCACATATAGAAATTTTTTGATCTTTGCAACCATAGTAAAACAAAGACTTATATTTTTGATATTTATCTTATATATTTAAATGCCATTTAACAAAAAAAAAAATGCAACAAAAAATGAGTTCGCGTGTAAGAGGTGACACCACA
>NW_006293313.1:147271-149262 GCF_000327345.1 Myotis davidii | reverse complement strand
GCTACTTTTATTATAGTCTCTATGTTAAGCCTACAGCAGTCATTTTTGTACCTTAAAAAACCAAGGTATTATGACAGATTATATAAATGTTGAAGCAGTAACAGACAAACAGTTATTCAAAGGAGGTGCTAATGACTCAGTTTATTGACCTAGGGGTTACTTAAGCAGCTCAGTGAGCTCCCCGCACGTTTGGTGGTGTGAAATGAGGCATTGCTTGATATTACATAACTGCCAGCGTCAGCAGCCTTGTGCTTCATTGAAAAAGCGGAAGTTAGAGATGCCTTCATTAAAAGGCTGCTGTAAAAAGTTGGAGACCATTATAAACTGGAGTAAATGTTCACATCAGCTTGATAACCACATCTGACAGCTTCCACCAGGCACCTGTTAGGGTATTTTTCTGCTAATTGCTGCAAATAAGGAAAAAGAAAACATCTTCTAATGGCTCAGTTGTTTCTTCTAAATCCTTGTTCTCTTCAAGAAAGTCAATTTTGAGTTCAGGAATATAAAGCTTATAAATTCTTTCCTTGAATATGCAGAGCAGATAAAAAGTGTAAAATGGAAGGGGACTTCCAGCAAGGTGGTAGACGGAGCTGCCTCAGAAGGGCATCCTCCCATATAAATGCATAGAAAAGGTGGGCGAAATAGAACAACAATTTATAATTCATGGCCAAGTTCACAAAAATTCACAAAGATAGGAAACACCCCCAGTGACACACATGCACACAAGAAAGAATCTCCCACAAGAATACTGAATTGGATATAGGTTTTGTGGTATATAAGAGAGTGGCACTGAATTCCCTATATAAAGTTGGGAACTTCGGTTGAAAAGAGATCTCCTGGTTTTAATTCACCAGCTCGCTCCATATACATGAGTGGGTTCAGAATTTAGACTGTATAGTATAACTGAGGGAACCCCAAATCCAGAAATTATTAAAATTGCTTCGGGACAGTGAAATCAGCAGGGCCTTGAAATTATGAGCAAATACAGAACCTCTCTGTAGAAATATTTCCACTCTCAAGGGCCGATAGGCAAAAAATAAATAAATAAACCTGAACTTGAACATAAAAAAAATACAGTGCTCATAAGGAAACGACCATCATGAAGAAGAATTGTCAGATGCAACAGTAAAAGTCAGGATGCCCAAGAATAGCATTAATAGTGAGGCTATAAAATGTAGGAAAAGTAAAAGGATAGAAAACTTAATGCAGTATTTGTATAATATGAAAAGATACCAACTGTAACATCTCCACATTAAAATAGACCCTGGAGATGGTTAAACAACAAATTAAGATGTATAATGAAAGAAGTGTAAATTGAATGATATTACAGGAGCATCAATAAAATAGATTTTCTTTCATTTGGAATAAGTTCATGACTATTTTACACATGCTTCCCTCATTAGTACAGATTAGTTTTTCTCAGAAGCAACTCAGTATAGTAACTAAATTAAAAGGATCTGTCAATGGTACTTTTCCTGTCAGAACTGACATGTGTCTTTTTTTTTTTAAGTAAATTCCACATGAGTACTTTAAACACAACTTCCCACTACTCATATCATTTGTCCCTGATTTTGGGGGGGAAATGTTACTTAGCTTGATTTCACTAAAAATAGGATTCTTTAGTATTCTTAGGCATTTAGTTTTAAAATAAAAGGAAAATTGATAATCACACATATAAAAAGTTAAAAGAAAACTAAATCGAAAATTACAGCTAAACTTGATATATATTAGTGAAGCTCATTAAAAGACTGCTTACCTGCTCATTTTCTCAATAATACAAAGGCTCAAGTCCAAAGTAGTAACACCTTCGAGCAACCCAAAATATGTATTTATTACTACATATAAATTTGTAGGAATAAGACACTGTCGACAGTTCAATGAACATGATAGAAGCCATTCTACAACAGTAGTACCTTAGCATGCATGTACATTACATTTTTCAGTGTCCAAGACAGCGTCTTCCTAGCCTTTTCATAGGCCCTAGTTACAGC
>NW_006293313.1:135074-146901 GCF_000327345.1 Myotis davidii | reverse complement strand
TTCTAGATTGCGAGAGGGATGTCTGACTGCCAGTTTAAGCCCGATCCCGCAGGAATTGGGCCTAAACCAGCAGTTGGACATCCCCCAAGGGGTCCCACATTTTGAGAGGGTGGAGGCCGGGCTGAGGGACACCCCCCCTTCTCTGTGCACGAACTTGTGCAGCGGGCCTCTAGTTTATAAGAATGTCAAGAAAAAAATGTTCACTTCTGCCAGAACAATCCAGCCCTTTCTACTGAATACAGAGGCAAACTACTGATTTCATCTATGTGGAATACCACAGCCTCTAGTTATTTCATGAAGCATATTCCCATATTGAAGGGGCAAAATTTGTCTTGTTCCCAATTAACTATAACTTCTAAAATTTTCAGCCAATTTTTATATTCTTTCCCTTGATTCTCAGTTCCCAAATAGTAATAGTAAACCATACACATTTTAAAAGAAAAAAAATACTATTTTTTTGGTTTGAAATATAGCGTATTTTATCATTGTTTTTCTGCCAGTGTCTCTCCCGGCTCTCATTAATGACTTCACGTGTGGACAGCCATAATATGCTCTTAAATGTTCCCCGTGCTCTTGCCTCTCAACGCCTTTTGTTACCACAATTATCCCTCTAAAGAACAGAAGTAAATTGTTCCCCTTCTTAAAAACCATGACTACTCTCACATTTTAGAGAGCAAATGTAGTGGTAAAGATTTTAGAGACCATATCATGAGGAAAGATTAATCAGGAATTGTAAAATCGATATTAAAGAAGAATAAGACTTCTCATGTGGCTCCAGAGGGCAAATCTAGGACTGATAGAAGCAGAATGCCAAGCGGTGTCACAGGAACTTCCTCACCATCTGACGTGGCATGAACTGCCTCCACAGTGGAGTGAGACCTGCATTTCAGGTGTGTTCCCACGAGAATGGGACAGACCCCGTTAAGGATGCTGTTGTGGATGAAAGTGTAGATGATAGCTGATTTCTGGAAATGTGTCCAACAAAGATTCTGTGAAAGAGAACATGGCTGGAATTTTTCTTTTGTAGCATCCACTAATCTATTCACTATTTACTCTGCATTCATTTTGCTTACTTGGGAATTTCAAAGAAGGAAAAAAAAGTCTTGCATTGCTTTTATCTGATTTTAATAAAATAACGATAATACTTTTCACTTATGCAGCACTTTTCATCCAAGGATTTCAAAGTGCTTTACAAACATGCACTAATTAAACCTCCCAAACAGCCAGAGGTAGGTGGCTTTCCTCCCTTTCTTTGGGAATGTCAGCTCTGGCCCAAAGTTCAGTGAGAGCGTCCGAGGGCCTGGGGCTGCTCCCGGCTGCTGTCCCCGTGTACTGTGCTGCATGTGATGCGTCACCTGTCATGTCTGGGTCCCCCTCCCCCCATCATCTCGAGTTTAGAATTCTGATGAATGCTGTTAAAAATGTATTTGAAGCCTTGCTAATATTACAGGAAATTGAGTCTCCTGCTTGCTGACTGCTAATAAGAGCTCTAAGTGTTTTTATAAAGTAAAACCTAGGTGTAGTTTTTATATTTGTTTTTGGATTTTAAATATACATGTTTTGTTTATGAAGAATTTGATATTTTCCTGTCTGGGTACCCCAAAGTCTTGGTTCCTGGATCATTAAACTTAATAGCAGGTGGGGTTGGAGCCCTCACCTTTCCTAGTTGTCTTTTCACAACAAATAGTAACCATTTTCATTGAACCAAAATTATATATTTTCAAGAAGAGATCTTGCATTTTGGTATTTTTCTAATTTAAAGTTCCAGAGTATATCTAGACCTGAGGGTGCAGGTCAGATGACACTATATTACAAGTCCTGGAAAGGAAGAGTGGTCTAGTTGTACTTATTCTGATCTAAAGGGACACACCGCTTCTGTGTGCAGGTCAGCAGTACCAGGACGAGGACATGCACATGCAGACACACACATGCAGTGCGGGATAAAGGTCCCGTATAAACAGCCAACTACATGCACTTACCTGAAGCAGAACAGTCACACCAGCAAGGGCAGGTGCACATCTCACAGCTTCGTCTTCCTTGGTCCTCAGGGTCCCTTGTGAGAGCATGCTAGTGCCTTTCATACTGTTGACTCCCATGGGAGAAAGAGTAAATAAATGTCCACATGTCCCAAAAGAATAGAGGTGGCTTCAGATTTTCCTCCTCCTATGGAAAGTCAAGACGTTTTGTCCTTGACATTGTACTACACAGAGATGTCTCCATGTAAACAGGAAACCTGCAGGCTCAGAAACAAACTCATCAGTTCTAGGTTACATCTTACTTTCACTGACTGGGTGCAAATTCTTACCAGCAAAGTGACTGACATTTCAAAAAGACATAATACCCACCTGTCACCTTCCTATGGAAAGAAAAAACATCAGGCAAATCAGTTGTCTGTTTATTCTTTACCCGTTGGCAAGCCCCATGAGGAAACAGTGATCCGAAGTTTGCCTATTGGTCATAGAAAGAAAAAAATGGAAGGTTTTGCAGTTTGAATGTATAATGACCTCAGCTTCTCAGAGCCTTTAGTGAGGCTCCTTCCTCACTGAGGACAAGCCTGTCAGAGCAGTCAGGTGTGGTTAGAGGTCCCCCCAAGAAATGGCTTGGGTTCGTTCTACCAGCATTGCCTCAGGAGCTTGTGGGCAAACTGCCTTCTGAAGCGCCTCCCCCTCCTTTGGATAGAATCGGTCATATTGTCACGGTTCTGTGAGAGGTTCAGTGTTCAAGGTGCTTTTGTACAATTCTTCACTGATCTGCTGTGTGCTTCTCATTTCCAAGTTTTTGAAAGAGATCTCACCACAGCCCCTAGACTGAGAAACAAAGACAACATTAAGTTGAGTTTAACCTAAGTCTGCTGCTGCTTGGCCTCAGAAGAGATGCTAAAATATGTAGGGAGTGGCGTAAGTACAAAGATGAAAAAGGAAGGAGTTGAAAGCCACAGCTATCCCATCACTCTTTATATGGTGGAGAGTTGTTCAGATACATATTTGTTAGCCTTAGTGCTTCAGGGGAAAAATTTCTACAGCAATTTTCCTCTGATTCTAAAATGATAACAGGTACAGCTGAGCTCATGGACTCCACTAGTTTCTGAGACATCTTTAACAGCTGCCTTTAGACTAATATTTCTCTTCATCATAAAATTTAATCTTCCCATAGGACCAAGGTAGAAGGGGCGTGCTAATATTTTGCCATTATAAGATAAAATTCAAACTTAAAAATTTCAGTCAACTTTCAGAAATTATAGATGGAGACCAAAAGTTTGATTTATCCAGCATCACTCATTATAGATACTAACCTAGACTTACATTTCAGAAATTCCATTCCCCTGGGAGGTAGATGCACACGACTAATATGCCCTATATGTATTATGACTCCACATTTAGCTCTAAGTCCTATCCCAGTACACACACACACACACACACATACACACACACACTATTTAATACCTTGGTATTTTAAATTATAAAGTGTTTTCATCTCATTTTGAACTGTGATAGTAAGTTAGTGGCTATTTGGATATACTGTTTAATCATATTGAGATTTTGCTTATAAGAGAAAAGTATTTTCCATCTAATAACATGATCTTAAATCATTTAAATGTACTTTTTTTCAGAGCTTACATTTCTGCATTATAAACCCTTTCCTTTTATTGGAAACGAGCTCACTGGCATTCACTGCATGAGCTGTGCATGAGCATGTTGTAGCTGCTATATCTGCCTGGCAAAGCTCGTGATTTTGCTAAGTGTTGGGTAATTCTCTGAACCTTAAAAGGTGCTCTGGAGAACAGATTCTCTTCTAAATAGTTTACTAATGGATGAATAATTTGTTTAAGGTAGTATTCAAAGTCATCCATTATCAAGTTGTTTTTATAACTGAAGGTTATCTTTGGACTTCTATTTCCATGGAATAAATTGAATCAAAATGTATAGTTAACTTTCTGCTACTCAAACATGTACTACTAAGTAAATGTTTGCACTGAGGAGTCAGAAGAAGGATTGCAGATCAAATCCGGCTCACTTTGAAATTCTATAAAATGTCCTGTCTTCTTCCTCAACTCACATGCTTAGGGTGCAGTTTGGCCCTAAGTGAAAATCAAACTGCTGTCCTTATAATAGTGGATCAGTCCTACATCTTCATATGAAGGAGATCTCAATATAAACAGCAAAACTCAGTTTTCTACAGTTTTAGCATTCCCTCGCATTGTATTTCTGATCATTGCTAACATGTAAAATCTTTTCATATTCTGGCATAAAAGCCATATATGCATGTAACTTATTGACACTTTTCTGATCTTCCTCCTCTTTATCTTTAATGGTATTACCCGGATAACAGTGGTTCCCAACATTTTTTACGCACTGCATTAGAAGTGAATATTTATCATATACATTTTATGGCTATATTGGTTTTTTTTAAAGGATTGGTAATATCCACATCAACCACTTCCACTACGAGGAAGAGAATCATGAAGGTGTAAATTCCAGGCCTCTTACTTGACCTGCATTGTGGGTGTGTGATGAAAAATATAACATATTTCTTTTTCTCTTTCTAGCCTTGGAATGGATGGCTTTGGCCAGCCCATTGGCATTCTTGGACGCCCAGCCACAGCGTATGGATTCCGCCCTGATGAACCTTACTACTATGGCTACGGATCTCGATAAAGTCATCCCTTTCCATATGTGTTCTTAGCTTAGAAGAAACCTGTGTGGGTTGGGTTGACTTGGAATATTGAGCTAATAATGCATGTTGATGCTATTGCAGGTCTGTGCTTGTTTTTATTGTTTCCTGTTGTTAGCTGCAGGTTAGCTGCAACCCTATGTCCCCTGTTAAGTAGAGTGAATGCTTGACACTGTTCATCATCGAGCCATATTTTGATGCTGGATAACATTTCCCTTGAGACTCAGAAGTGGATGCTGAAAAGCAACTAGACTGGAAAACAAACACTACATTATGTACACTAAGTGACTAATTTAATTTCTATTAAAAAGAAACATAAAGTACAAATGAATTAGAGAAAGTCATGTGTTTCTATTTAGTGTGTTTCATTAGGAGTTACATGCTTATATAGGGTGCATATGAATTTTATTTTTCCCTGCCTCTTTTCCCCCCTTGTAAACTCTCGAGTATTTCATGCGGCATATGCTTCCCTGAAAATTTATAAAAAGACGTCACCTTTTTATTCTATGCCATGTGCCTGAAAGGTTGCTTCCCAGAGTTATTAACTATGAGTTTTCAATTAACAATGGAACATATGCCATATGTTGTATATGAGTATAGTCTCTTCAACCCTTTGCATTCATGTCTTTCTGATTTTAATATAGAAAGTCTGGGACATCTATTAGTATGCATGAAACTAGATTAGTATTGGGCTTTTAAATTTTATGATTTGTGAAATTTAAAGTATGGAAAAGCTAATTTTCCTCTCGAGGAAAATTAAGAACAATATTTTGCTCACTAAGATACTTGTTTCCCATTTGTTCCCTTGTTATAAGATAGATTTAGGTAGTAAGAAATGGAAAGACTTTATAATTAATCATGAGTTTTGAAAATAGCTCAATGTTATAATGCTTAAAATTTACTTAAGCAAGTAAAATAGCAATAATCTGTAGCTATTTCCTTGAGCACTTGCTGTGGAAGGAATTATGTAAGGCTTTGAAAGGAATGCATAGATCAAAGACAACTTCTGTCCTTGAGTTTTAGATCTCATAGATCTACTGCACTGTTTATTGGCTTGATTTATATTTAAGGAACAGTAGAGCTGGAAAGAGCCTTTGAAATAACTCAGTCTATCTACCTATTTGAGAAACCAATCACATAAAAATGTTCAATATAATCAACAGATTTTTAAACTACTGCTTATGTCTAAGAATATGATACTTCTGAGGGAATATGTAACTCTGAAATATGATTTGTGTCTTTGAACTTACAACCTAATTGATCTTTCTGAAAACATACATTTGTCTTAGTTTCTATTTCAATCATAGAATATTAAAACTGGAAAAGGCCCTAAAAGCAACCCTGTCAGATTCTTTCACTTGAAAAAACTGTGGCCAGGAGAGATGAAATGATTTGCCCAAGTTTATCTATTTGGCCAGTGACATAATCTGTCTCCCTGCTTCCAACCCAGTAACCTCAACATTAAGCATCTTGCCTTGTTATTTGTCATATGGACAAAGATTAAATACACATAATAAGTGACATTAATAGAAAGACAAAGCAGACATGCTAAAGCTTAACTTCCCACATATAATTTCAAAGTGATTTAGGAAGAACATCATATGAAGTATCTAACACAGTAAGTACTAAACACGTGTGTGTTATTCTTATTACATTAACTTGTTTTATTTTTTTCATAGAATTTACATTAGCTGAACTTATCTTTGTTCATTTGTATGCTTATTGTCTCTCTGTCCTTCTAACCCCCAAGATGTGAGGTCTGTTGAGAGCAGGGAAGTTGTTTTGTGCTGGTGTCTCCCTTGTCTGTAGAGTGGAAGCTGGCGCACAGTGAGTCCTTCACAATGAACAAGGAGCGAATGTCAGGGAAAATGTAGAGTCATTTAGCTCAGGTCCAGATCCACAGACAGTAGCAGTAGTTAAACATTAGTGTGGGGCAGGCATTTTGAAAAACTAAAATAACATTCCTAGGACTACGGTACTAGCCCATCTTCAACCCCTTAAACAAAAAGGTGGGGGAGAGCTTTATTTGGGCCCCTCAAACTACCCACTTTTCTGTAATAATTGTTCCTTCTTTTCTTAGTGGTCAGCACAGTGCATGGCACAGAAAGGGTGTGTGTTAAATGCCTGTGGAATAAACATAGTCTGTAACATGAGGTTACAAGTTCTAGAACATTTATAGTGTCTAAAACACAGGGTAATCTTTCTTACAGCAACATGGGTGCCACGATGTCTGTGGTTGACTTTAAATTTGCTCAGCATAGGCAGTGTGAAGTTCTCTGTGGTTTAATTGGTTCCAGGTATACCATAGAGGCAGCTAGCATTCTAGTAATCAGAGCGCACACTCCAGGGGTAGCTAGTAGCATCATACCAGAAAGGCCACGTTCCTGAGAGGGAGCTACAAATACTTTAACCACCTTGATCTCTGAAGATACCAGATGTTTTACTAATTATCATAGTATTAGAAATGGGTTTTTATTGGCAAAATTAACATCTTATAATCACAATGTACATTAGAAATGAGGTCTAAAAAGAATTCAAGATAGGTGATTTGTTCAACATATTTTAGAAAAGGTTCTGTACTCCTGAATAAACAGTGTCTAAACATTCAAGGAGACCTCCACCTATGGAGATGCCATCTGAGGCCTCGTCCTAGCTCTGTCATTGGTCTCGAAGATTTCTGGTTGCCAGATGCTGATGCTGACCACCACAGTGATAACAGTCCTGCCTCCCAGCAGTGGTACTTCCGCTGCTCAACTTTCTAGTGCAAAGTGATGGTCGGGCCTCTAGAACTGTGCTCTCCAACGTGGTAATCACCAAACCATGTGTGACCACTGAGCATGAAAATATGGCTAGTCTAAATTCTAAAAAATAAACTTCAGTTTTGAAGATAGTACAAAATGTAAAGAATCTCAATGTTTCATATCGAGTGCATGTGAAAATGACAGTCTTCTTGGATCTACTTAGTTAAAACAATATTAAAATTACCTTCATTCTGTTTTTAATGTGGCTACTAGAAAATTTAAAATTACCTATGAGACTCAAATTCTATTTCTATAGGGCAGCACTGACCTAGTACACAACTCGGCCTTCATCAAACTATTAGGACAGATTAAATGCTATTTGTGTCTGCCTCCTTCTAAGTATTTAATACATTTCTGAATAAGCGGTAACATTTAGTCTGATAGTTGCTTTCAATTAACTTGAAAAACTGTGGGCTCCTTTATCTAAAAGTTTCAGCTACTGTTAGCGACTAGAAAGAACCTAAACGTTTTAGATGATGGGATGCTTTGGGTCAGCTGTCACCTGTGAAGCTGTAGACGCCTTGAGTAGGAATGATGATGACCACGACCATGCAGATGACAACAGGGAAAATAGATTGTATTTACACCGAGTCATGTCGTTTTAAAACTATTACGTACATTCACTTTATTCTCACAACAGCCTAGTCAGTAGAAACCATTAATATTCATTACAGGTCCTATAGTGCCCATTTGACTCCTTACTGAATTACGTGTAACTTCAGACTTCCCTGTGCAGAGCTCAGCCACCGTTCCAATGCACCACTTCGGGCCACGCGGCTCGGCCAATCAGAGCTGCGGCGCTCGTGACGTCACCCCAATCACCACCACCCCTTCTTTCCGCTCCGCCCTTTTGCTATTTGTTAGAAGCGATTGGGGGCCATTTTTGATTCGGGCGGAAATCAAATGAAAACTCAGGGTCAAAAGCCTGAACGTTACTATCAAGATGAACTTGCGTATTTAACGCCAGAGCTAATGGAGGAGCTCTGTTCCTAACCCAACAGGCTGCCGGGCGCGGTGAGGGAGTGGCGGGTGGGCACGGCGCCCACACTCAAGATGGCGCCTGCCTGAGCGTCACCCGGCCGGCCGCTCTACCTCGGTTCCGGGTGCGTGCGCCTCGGTGGTGGCGTCGGCGGGCCGCAGGCTGGCATTCTGTCCGGCTTCCGGACCCGTCTCTATGGTGGCGGAGGGACCAGACCCCCGAAGACTGTGGGTGTAGTGGCCGGAGCTTCACGGGGGAGGCGAGGGTGGTTGGTGCCAACTGGGAGCGAAGAGGGGACCGGAGCCAAGACCCTCGGCCACCGCCCGCTGCCCTCCGGCAGGTAACAGGGCGCCGCGTCCCTGCCCGTGCGGCCCGGGCGCGGGGAGGGGCGGGGAGCGGGCAAGAAAAGCTTTGAGCATTCAAGAATATACTGTTTATGAGATAGGTTGTTTTCATGAGCCCTTCTTGAAGAAACTACTAAAGGATGAACTTAACCAAACAAAAGATAACTGGGGAAGCCATGGCAAAAGGATTTGAATATTGAATGTATTTAGTTCTAGAGCTGAACCTAAAATTAAAGTGGGCTTTAGAGTGGAAGAAAACAAAAGTGCTCTGGTAACTAACAAACATTGGAAGAGGAAGAGGGAAAGAAGATGATAAGGTGATTTCCTCATTAAAAAATGATATCTAAAGCTGTTAAACAAGTAGTAGAACGCTTATTTAACAAAATGAAGGTATTTTTGCAAATTGTAATGTTTTACCAGTGCCCTTCAGTAGAGGGCTGGTTGATTAGATTATGGTTCATTCATTTGATGGAATACTTTATAGTCTTAAAAAAAGAAGAAGGCATTCCGGGAAATAGCTTCAAGATAAATTAAAAAGCAAGGCGCAGAATAGGTTGTATACTATGCTATCATTTATGTAAAAGTAGTAGAAAATTTTTTTTTTAAATATATTTTATTGATTTTCTACAGAGAGGAAGGGAGAGAGATAGAAAGCTAGAAACATCGATGAGAGAGAAACATCGATCAGCTGCCTCCTGCACATCTCCTACTGGGATGTGCCTGCAACCCAGGTACATGCCCTTGACCGGAATCGAACCTGGGACCTTTCAGTCCGCAGGCTGACGCTCTATCCACTGAGCCAAACCGGTTTCGGCTAGAAAAATCTTGTATAATAAAGAGCTAATATACAAATGGTCATCATGCCCTCGTGCCCTTGTGCTGGGGCCGGGGGACCTGAGGCCACGACCCCCCCTCCCCCACACACACACCACCACCACCACCACCTGGCGGGGCTTGACAGGGGTGGGGCCGGCCGGGTCTGGGTCTCATGCGATTTCGAGGTGCTTGCAGGTGGGCGGGGACTTAACTCTGGGTCCCACAGTGCACCTCAGACTCTGACAGGAGGGAGATTTTCATATACATTTTACTAATTTTCTTTCATCTCTGACACTTCTATTATAGAGAAAGGGCAAATAGCAATATTAAAATATTTCCTCTAATTAATTCCCTTTTAATGTGCATGAATTTCGTGCACCGGGCCACTAGTATTATATAATGATGTTTCCATATGTTTGATCAAAAACTCAGGATACACAAGAAGCTTTGGGCGGGGGGGGGCGGGGGGGAGATGATCATTTTACAGGAGGGCTTACAGTCAGTTCGATGGGGGACCTGATAAGAGTGAGGATTCTTACTTCCTCCCTCTTCCTTTATTGCTTATTTGTTGAAACGTGAATTATATGTTCAAAAATTAGATTGGTGAAAAAAATCAAACATGCCTCTCTCTCCCACGGGTTCCGGTCCCGTGTTAAGCCTTGGGCGGTGCTTTGCAGTAGTTTTAATTTCCAGGTCCCGTGGGATTTTCGGTTCTTTGCAGAATGTGATATTTTCAGGGACAGGCTCCTCAGGCCCCAGGAGAAGAAAACACTTCCCCGGATGATTTGCCGTTTCACCTGGACAGTTCTCTGCCCTTCCTTAGATTTTCTCTGAAGTAACCATTAATTGTTCGGCCCTTCTATCATTAAGTGAACGTCTGTTTATCCTGTTGTGTAGGCTGTTTTTTGTTATTCTTGCTGAAAGGCATTGGGCTCCTGTGATGAGGGAGCACTTCCCCTTAAGTTAATGTCTAATTCTCAACTTAATATGGTCAAAACAGAACTCTTGATGATGAGTGCCAACCTCAGGGTTCTGTGAAACAGGAAAAGGACATGAGTTATGGTTAGTTTTTTTCAGTTAAGGAAAATGAAACATCTGGAAGTTGTGACTTGTCAGAAGTCACCCTGAAAATAGGAGTAAGGCAGGGGGAGGATACAACTATGATCGTGTGGGAAGAGTCCCAGCTTCCAGACAATGCCAGCTGTCTTCACCTCGGACGTGTGAATCCTGCCATGTTGCTACGGGGACTTAGCATGGTGGGTTGAGTGGTTGGGGTTTTCCCTCAAATGAGGCTCATTCATTGTTTTGGATCTTATGCAATTGTCCTCTCAAAGACATTCTCAAATTTACTTGAAGATGTATTAGTTTGGACCAATCATTTGAAAGCAGTGATTCTACTGTTAATGTATATCTGCGTGTGCACATGATGTGATAAATTGCTAATGATAAAATTGTTATCTTTTGTGTGTAAGATAAATTGAAGGGATGCTCATGACCTTGAACTCTTTTAGGTTACTTTTCCATAATGTATAGAATACATGTCTTCTGCAACATTTTGTAAAACTGTGAAGTACCTTATAATTCAGGGATGATGGTGCTGGTATTGTATGAATTAGATCTAGTCTGCTCCCCACATACTCATTTCCTTCCTCTCTGACCCTTCCAGGTAGGGTTACACTAAAGACATGCATTTCATACATCATCTTTTTCCTCTCTGCTTTTTTTTGCACATACTGTCATCTAAATAAGGACAATTTTGAATGATGGTGCATACAGGATTTTTATAATAAACAGTTAACAAACAATACTTTTCAAGATTTAAAAAACGTATGAGTACTACTGTGGACACTGTCTTTTTAAACAGACAGATCTGTATTTTAAAATCCAGTTGTCCAAAAAAACAAATCCAGTTGTCATCCTGAATTGGCTGTGTGACCTTGGGCAGATTACTCGATCTCTCTCAGAGTTAGTGGAAGATAGTAATATTTTGAGATTGTTGAGAGCTAAATGAGATACTGGTTGTAAAGCCCTTGGATCATTGCTTTCACTGAACTTGGTCTGCCCTCATTTCCTCAAAGGTGCTACTTCTAGTTCAAACATAATCACTTGATAGTAATAGTTTTACATTTTGGTTCCAGTCCTTTTTTTTTTTTTTACAGCAGTTTTTATTATTACTTTTTTAATATATTTTTTATTGATTAAGATATTGCATATGT
>NW_006293313.1:119001-133645 GCF_000327345.1 Myotis davidii | reverse complement strand
CTGAGTCTGGATATGATATTCTCTTTACTCCTAGTTGTAGAATTTCCACTCAGGCAGCCCTCCTGTGGTTCTGGATGTTGTCCGTTCCCTGTTTCAGGCTTAATTTGAATTGGTTGTTCAAGGCAGCAATCTCCGGCGTTAACCTATGCCGCCATCTTCGGTTCCTCCCAGTTTTTATCAGTTCCAGTCCTTTTAATATGTTACATTGTTAAAGATCAAAATTTAACTCTACTACTGTTCTAGATTCTTTGGATTTTAGACTCACTGGAATAAAAAATAAGGGAAATGAACCACAGAACAGTGTGCATTATTTTATTTCTGGCTTATGTGAGTGGATGGAATGTTTCAAACACAGTATGCATTTATTCCACATTTATTCAGTATATTTCACCTATACCTACTTGGCACTATTATGTAGCTTTGGACTACAGAGATGAAAAAAATAGCTTGTGCCTGTATTGGAGGTCGTGGTTTGTCAAAGGAGACAAGTCAGTAAGCAATTACAATACGAGATCAGGAGTGTCTGATGGGTGTGTGTGTGCAGGAAACTTGGAGACCCCAGAGGAGGTGCTTCCCCTCGCTCTCAGGAGGGAGTGCGTGTGGAGGTGGGAGTTCAGGTTTGCTTCCCAGGGAAGGTGACACCCGAGTCACATCTGGAGCAAGCCAGACCTGGGCCCTGGGCCCTGGGCCCTTTTCTTCCAGGCTAAGAGATGGAGTTCATTTTAAGATAATTGGGAGCCAGTGAATACATTTATTTAGAGCAACATGAACAGATTTGGAGCTTAGGATAATACCTAGAAGCATAACTGTAAGTAGTGACATCAGCATCGATTTTATCATCATCTACATTGCCACTATTTATTTAGTACTTCCTGTAGGTGACTTGTGTACCCGTTATCTCATTTAATCCAGCACCCTTTGAGTTCGATATTATCGCCATATTTTATAGAAAAGAAAATGCAGGGTAATAGAGGAGTTAGTGACTGGACCCACAAGAAGAGGATATATTTGATTACCTGACTCTCCACCTGGTGATTCTAAGTTCATGGAAGTTAAAGATGAGAGATTATGATTTGCTTATCCTTACTCTTCATTTTCATGTGTTTTATATTGTGAACATTTCACTCAATTTAGAATTTAAAAATAACATATATTCCCTACAAGATAGCTTTTAGGCCCTGGTTGGGTAGCTCAGTTGGTTCGAGTGTTGTCCCCATAAGCCAACGTTGTGAATTTGATCACTGGTCAGGGCACATACAAGAATCAACCAATGAATGCATAAATAAGTGGGACAACAAATCCATCTCTCCTCTCTCTCTCTTTCTCTCTCTCTCTATCTCTCTCTCTCTTTCTCTTTCTCTTTCTCTTTCTCTCTCTCCAGTAAAGTTTTTTTTTATGTAAAAAAAAATAGAGCTTTTAACACAAGTCTGTTATTTAATCTATTACTCAAAGTTTGGTTTATTCTAAAATGGCTGCTAGACTCACTAACAGAGAACATGTCAGTCTCCAGCGTGGAACCACGTCTCTTGGGTTTTCCTCATACAGAATTCTTATCCCTCTGTTTTAGAACTCTCTCTCACAGGATGTAAACTGCTTTATTCTCCATTCCATTTCCTTTTCCTCTGAATAAAATTACCTCAAGGAAATATTTAAAATTATACCTCCTTGGGATTTGAGATGTTTTAATTGCTAAAGTCTCTGATAAAACTTGGGACCCGGCTTCTTAGTATGAAGCATAGTTTCAAACGAGGTTTTGAGTTTCTGTTCCATGTGTATTTAGTATATTGAGGCAATAGAGTGAGAAATGATAATCCTTGGAAGTTAAAAAAAAAAGCTGATTATTAATGAAGCCTCACTCCTCATTATTAACTTTCTAAATGCTGTCAAAATTGGCCATTTACCCCTTCATTTTTAGTTCTTTAATAGGAATACAAGTAAAGTACCTCTTCTCTCCTAGAAGTGTGGTATAATGGCTAACATTTTAAATCTTTATTTGTATATAGCTAGAAAAGAGGTATTACAAGATAGTACATGCAGAGTTTTGACTTGCTGTACTCACCTTTTACTTCTTTTATTTCAGCTCAATCTGAAATTGAAGTTTCAGTGTCTGCAAGGAATATCAGAAGGTTACTAAGTTTCCAGCGGTATCTTAGATCATCACGTTTTTTTCGTGGTACTACTGTTTCAAACTCTCTAAACATTTTAGATGATGATTATAATGGACAAGCCAAGGTGTGTATAGCTTTTTCAAGAAACATTACCCTTTTGATAAGTTTAATGAAGCCTTCTTTTCTCATCTGATACTGATTTATAGAGCCTTTTTTGTATGTGAAAATCAGTTGAGCCCATTTTTCAGGTTTTTCCTTTAGAGCAGTTGTTTGTTCATTTTATGATTAGGTATTACAGAGCAAGGGAAATTTCTGAACTAAATAAATGAAAATGCTTTTTATTTATTATAACATTAACAAGTAGAACAGTAGAACATTAAACTATAAGATCACAATATTCTTATCGCTGGAAAGAATATTATGCATTATCTGACCTAATTCCTTTATTCAATAGATAAGTGAACTATGGCTTAAGGAGCAAAAGGGACTTAATTTGAGCTCTGATTAGAGGTAAATCAGCACAGAAAGTTAGTCTCGTGACTTTCAGTCAAATGATTTTCATACATAGTCTCTTGAATCAGTGGATTATTTTGAGGACTTAGATGTTTCTTAATTAAACCCAGTGATTTTGAGCATTATTTTCTTTACATGTTTTAAAAGAAATGTCTTAATGAAGGTGGAAGTTAGAGGAACTATTTTTTTTTTAACAAATGAGGATTTTTAATCTTATGTTTCTATATTTTTAGAATATAGAAACACACACACACACACATATATACACACACATACACACACACACAAGATTTTGTAAGTTTGTGTAGCTAGGGCTGGAGTACCTTTATGATAACATTAAAGTGAAAAAACTTGCTTCTCTCTTTGATAAAAGAAATCAGTGGAAAGTGTTCATGCTTTCTTTAAACTTTAAAAAGTTAGCAAGGTCGTCTTTTTGGAATGAGAATGTTGATTTGTGTATGATTAGTTGTTGGTACCATTATAATCTCTACTAGTGGCGTCTTAGTATTGCTCATGTTGATCTATTTTTAAATGTATACAACAATGAACTTTTGGAAACAAAATCAATTTTTTTCTTAAAAATAAAGTTTGCAGAATTTTCATGTTACAAATATATCGTGTAAAAATAGAATCTACTTGGTTTTTAAAGTCATTGTGGTATTTATTTGTTTGGCTTAAATACACATCAATCTGAAAACTAATGTAGTAAATGCTATTGTTTTTTAAGGATATTTAAAGAATATAAATAAATACCCATAGTTGGGAGTGTTTTCTAAAAAATGGATAACAATTTAAGCACAACATAGTGTAGATGTTAGGTGCCCAGGTTCCAGAATCAGGCCACCTGATTTAAGACCCCAGCTCGATTATTTTTAGCTGAGCAAGTTAGTTACTTTTTGCTTGTTTCCCCATCTGTAAATGAGGATTGGAAACAGTGCCTACGCGATAATGTTGGTGTGAATAGTAAGAGTATAAAGTACTTTAACAGTACCTGGTATAGTAAGTAAGTACTCAGTTATTATAATTTAGTTTTACTAAACTTTTAAAATCTAGTTTCTAGACCATGCAACATATGAACCATACTTCTGTGATGTAAATTATGGTAGAATTCTTAAAAGTTTGTAGCAGAATAGAATAAGTTTTAAAAAACACTAACCTTACTTATACATTTATTCATTGGAAAACAATAATATTTGGTTTTTCAAATTGAGTTCATCTCTTTATACATTTTTTGGAACCAGTTGGAAAGATAATGATTAAAAGGATAATGATATATAGCATTTCTTAGAGTAAATCAATCACTTTCCATTTTCATTAACTTTTCTATGAACCATCTACTAAAGATAGTGTTATTGAAATTAAATTACAGTAGGAATGTTTGGTTTTCATTTCAGTGTATGCTGGGAAAAGTTGGAAATTGGAATTTTGATATCTTTCTATTTGATAGACTAACAAATGGTAAGTGAAGAATTTGACTTACTCGAATCACTGTGTTCTCTGGCTGCTGCGTTGCTGGTATAGCCTCTGGCGGGTCGTTGCTTCCTCTGACTTAGGAGCCTCTGTTGGCTGGGGGGGCGTCATTTTGTCTCTTCTGTATGACTGATTGATAAGCCTAGAGCCAGTCTCATACATTGAGTTTTTGATTATTACTCTTAGCAGTAATCAAAAAAACAGCCACCATCACTTGGCCGTCCCTCCTTAAGGCTGCTGTTACTAATAACCCCCAGTGAATCTTATCTCGTGTTCTTGAATTTTCTTTTTTGGTTTCTTTTGGGTTGTGGCATTTACAATGACACCTTATGACCCGTGTTCCAGCTTGGATAGTGCAGCTGTGGGTAGATGCCGACCTTCCAAGAGACTCCTTCCCTCTAGGTCTGTGGCCCTCGGCTTTTCTTTCTCGGCTCTTCACACTGGAAAGACCGGGTGCTGCGCTCCCCTCCTTGGCCGGCTGGGGAAGAGCTGCAGCTTCCCAGGGGGCGTGTCAGAATCTGCAGTGTGTGTGGTTTAAAAAAAACAGGTGATTCTGTTCTGTTCACACACACACACCTCCCCCCCTTGATTTTTGTGTTGTTGCGGGGGAGGGTTCACGTTTCCTTATTCTCTTTGGGGATCAGTTTTACTTAGGGAAAATTTTTGGCATAAAAAAATGGGTGCTACATGTAGTTCAACTAGACTTTGTCTGTCTTTAATACATACATACATACACACATACATCAGCGTGGAGAGCACACTGAGGAGGCCAGTCCTGGCTGCTCAGAAGGAAATGATGTGCTCTGAAAGCACCCTCCTTTTTTATTTCCCTTTGGAATGAAGCTCCTTTCGTAAGGAAGCCAAATATGGGAAAAGGACAAGCAAATACAGCTTTTTTCATCTTGAGGGGGAGTGGCCTAGCTTTTTAGGACGCTACATCGTTCCCTCTGAGTGAAAATACCTTTATGTTCACTATTTGTCTAGTGACTAATGATAGGAAATAGGCAAAATGGTAAACAGTGAAGTTTGTCTCATCTGCAAAGCCTCCCTCCGCTGGCCTTTTGTTTTGCCTCTTCTGTTTCTCTCCCACCTCTCCTTGGCCCCTCGATGACTAAGTGTGGTATCCCTCTCCCTGGCCCCGTGGTGGGCTGCCCACACAGGAAAGGCTCACATCCTTTGCACAGCAGCCCTCCCTTCCAGCCTCTGTGAAAATACAGATAGTGAGGTAACAGGTGTCCGCTTCTAGGTCCGGAGAACGCCCTTTCCTAACTCAGCACGAGTCTTACTTATCTCAGGATAATATGGAAAACAGTGCACACTTAAGACCTTCACGGTTTAGCCTTATAAAGCCCTGTATGTCTAACAGTTGAGAGCCTATGATTAGTCTACTGGACATTTGTCACTCAGGGAAATGTCTCTAACTGCATTTTTTCACAGCGCTAGTCGGGGCTGGGTGATGAACAAGTGCAGGCGGCAGAAGTGAAAGCCCACGGGGCCACACTAGCCAGTTAGCGCTGTGCTCCCTGTGTAACCTCCTCAACCCTTTGTGCAGAAGAGGGCGGAATGGTTTCTTCGTAGGGTTGGTTGTTAGGGTTTAGTTAGTAGAAGCCGCCCATGGTTAGCTACCCACCTATGATTTCACAGGTGGTGGTATATATTTACATATATATTCATTCATTCCATAAACCACAGCTACCCAAATGTTACAGGAATTCTATACGTGAAGAGAGATACTTGGGAAACAAATCAGAGGTAATTCCTTTACTTGCATTACCTAATTAGCACTGCTTTCCTTTCAAAACTGCTCATCCTGACCTGAATTCTGGATGATATATGTACGTGGTTTCCAAGTGTATAGTTTTCCCTTCCTGCGTTTGATCCCATGCTTGCTGTATTTCTTACTCTGGTAATTTCCAAATGCTGTTGTAAGGAAGGCAGGGAGGAGGCAAGCTCAGTGATTCGCCAAGACACATGGCCCCGGCCTGTCTGCGGCAGGAGGAAAGCAGTTATTGCTGGTCGGATACATCTGACGTTCCTTCCACGGGAATGAGCGTGAGGTGATAGGAGATGACAAGATATGCCTGTCACCCCTGAAGGCTACCTGGCGCGTGAGGACCCTGGTCACCAGGCCTGTGTCCTGGAGGTAGCCTAACCCTGTTGGCTCCCATCTGAGTCACATTCTGAAAGCTGTCAGGGCCACTGTGCCTTTGACAGTTCTGTCCTTTGATACATGTTTATGGGGGAGCTTTTTAGCAGTACAATTTTTTCCAACAACCTTTTTTGTTTCCATTTCATATAAGTCCTTTTGTGCCTGTTTCTTGTTTAACACATCACTTGTTTTGAAATGTTTCATTGACTTGTGTTCTTATCCACTGGTGTCTTATAAACTGAAAATGGGGAAAAAATGCTACATGCAGCTTTTCCATTCAATGTGGGTGGCATGCTCTGATCTGACTGATTCTTGTCAGATTCCTGGAAAGTTCTTGGTGTAAGACGTTACATGTGTTGCTCTCTGCAGTGTGTTCAGATTGCAGATGAGGGTATTTTACCTATAGATTGTAGCTTTCCTGAAACTTACTCTAGAGTCTAGAGACCCTAGAAATTGGTCATTTGTTTCATTAGGTTAGGAAAATGATTTTGGGAGAACCCTATCAAAACCTAAATATACAGATTGTATATACATTTTTTATATTGAGGTTATAATTGACATATAACATGTTAGCTTTAGGTGCACAGTATAATGATATGCGATATATATCTATGTCTCAAAATAATCACCACAGTAAGTCTAGTTAACATCTGTCACCACATTGTTACAGTTTTTTTTCTTGTGACAAGAACTTTTAAGATCTATTCTCTAAGCAACTTTCAAATGTGCAGTACAGAATCATTAACTATAGTTACCATGCTGTGTATTACATGCCAAGACTTACTTATATTTTATTTTACAATTGGAAATTTTTACCTTTTGACCCTTTCCCCCATTTTGTCCACCCCCAGCCCTGCCTCTGACATGCACAATCTGTTCTGTCTGTGTGCTCAGCTTTTGGTTTTGGTTTGAGATTCCATGTATAGGTGGGGTTATACCACATTTGTATTTCTCTGACTTATTTCACTTAGCATGCTCTCAAAGTCCATCCATGTTGTTGCAAATGACAAGATTTTATTTACTTACTTGAGGCCTGGTGCACTGGTGGGGTCCCTCAGCCTGGCCTGCGGGGATCAGGCCGAAACTGGCTCTCTGACATCCCCTGAGGGGTCTTGGATCGTGAGAGGGCGCAAGCCGGGCCAATATATATATATAGAGAGAGAGAGAGAGAGAGAGAGAGGGAGATTGAATTTAGTGGGGGGGCATTTGTTAATAAAATTATATAGGTTTCAGGTGTACAATTTTATAATACAGCATCTGTATATTTTATTGTGTGTTCACCACCCCAAGTCAAGTCTTCTTCCATCACATTTATCCACCCTTTATCCTCTTCTACTTCCCTCCACCCCCCTTGCCCTCTGGTAATCACCATACAATGTTCTCTGTGTCTGTGAAGTTGTTTTGGGGGTATTTTGTTTTGTTTTTGCTTAATTCCTTCACCTTTTTCACCCAACCCCTCTCCCCTCTGACAGCTATCTGTCTGTCCTCTGTTTCTGTGAGCGTTTCTATTTTGTTTGTTAGTTTATTTTGTTCATTAGATTCCACGTATGAGTGAAATCATATGGTATTTGTCTTTGACTGGCTTATTTCACTTAGCATAATACTTTCCAGGTCCATCCATGCTATTGCAAAAGGTAAGATGTCCTTTTTTTTAACAACCAAGTAGTATTTCATTTTATTAATGTACCACAGCTCTTTTATCTACTCACCTACTGATGGGGAGTAAGGCTGCTTCCAAATCTCGGCTATTGTTAATACACAGCAGTGAATATAAGGGTACATATATCTTTTTGAATCCATATTTTGGGTTTCTTCAGATATATTGTCAGAAAGTAGAATTGCTGGGTCATAAGGCAGTTCCATTTTTAATTTTTTTTTCTCTATACTACTTTCCACAGTGGCTGCAGAGTCTGCATTCCCACCAACAGTGCAGGAGGGTTCCCTTTTCTCTACATCCTCTTCAACACTTGTTGTTGGCATACAAATCAATGCAACAGAATAGAGACCCAGAAATAAACCCATACCTTATGGTCAATTAATATTTGACAAAGGAAGCAAGAACATACAGTGGGGTAAAGACAGTCTATTCCAGTGATGGCGAATCTTTTGAGCTCAGCATGTCAACATTTTGAAAAACCCTAACTTAACTCTGGTGCCGTGTCACATATAGAAATTTTTTGATATTTGCAACCATAGTAAAACAAAGACTTATATTTTTGATATTTATTTTATATATTTAAATGCCATTTAACAAAGAAAAATCAACCCCAAGAAATGAGTTCGCGTTGTCACCTCTGACAGGCGTGTCATAGGTTCGCTATC
Source organism: Myotis davidii (assembly GCF_000327345.1). Classification (NCBI taxonomy): domain Eukaryota; kingdom Metazoa; phylum Chordata; class Mammalia; order Chiroptera; family Vespertilionidae; genus Myotis; species Myotis davidii. Next base: position 125,083 of record NW_006293313.1, on the reverse strand, counting down.
ACTGGTCTATTCAATAAATAGTGTTGGGAAAATTGGATAGATAAGTGCAGGAGGGTTCCCTTTTCTCTACATCCTCTTCAACACTTGTTGTTGGCATACAAATCAATGCAACAGAATAGAGACCCAGAAATAAACCCATACCTTATGGTCAATTAATATTTGACAAAGGAAGCAAGAACATACAGTGGGGTAAAGACAGTCTATTCCAGTGATGGCGAATCTTTTGAGCTCAGCATGTCAACATTTTGAAAAACCCTAACTTAACTCTGGTGCCGTGTCACATATAGAAATTTTTTGATATTTGCAACCATAGTAAAACAAAGACTTATATTTTTGATATTTATTTTATATATTTAAATGCCATTTAACAAAGAAAAATCAACCCCAAGAAATGAGTTCGCGTTGTCACCTCTGACAGGCGTGTCATAGGTTCGCTATCACTGGTCTATTGCATAAATAGTGTTGGGAAAATTGGATAGATAATGTGCAAAAAAAAAAAAAATGAAACCAGACCACCTTCTTACACAATGCACGAAAATAAATGGACTAAAGACTTAAATGTTCGACTCTAAACTAAAAAAAATCATAGAAGAAAACAGAAATCTCAGACATTTCTCTTAGCGATATCTTTTTGTATCTCCTTCGGTAAGGGAAACAAAAGAAAAATAAATAAAAGGGACTACATCAAACTAAAAAGTTTTTGCACAGCAAAGGAGATCATCAACAAAATGGAAAGAGAATCCACTGAATGGGAGAACATAGTCACCAATGATACACCTGAAAAGGGCTTAATATCCAAAATTTATTAAGTACTTATAAAACTAATCATACACAAAAAAAATCTAATTTTAAAAAATGGGCAAAGGACATGAATAGACACTTCTCCAAAGAGAACATACAGATGGCCAACAGACATGGAAAGATGCTCAATGTCACTAATCATCAGAGAAATGCAAGTGAAAACCACAATGAAATACCACCTCACACCTGTCACAATGGCTATCAACATTAAATCAAGATTTCCTTCTTTTTTTTATGGCTAAATAGCATTCCTCCTTTTATGTTACGTCAATAAAATTCTATACACACATATGTCACATTTTCTCTATCCATTCTTCCAGCAATAGATACCTAGGTTGCTTCTTAAGTATTGGCCATTGCAAATAATGCCACAGTGAACACTGAGGTGCCTATATCTTTTGGAATTTAGTATTTTGGATTTCTTCATATAAATAATCAAAAGTGGGGTTGCTAAATCATATGGCAGTTCTATTTTTAATTATTGTGGGACACCTCTGTACAGTTTTTCATGGTGTCTGCACCAATTTACAGTCCCACAAAGAGTGCCCAAGGGTTCACCTTTTTCCACATTCTCATCAACACTTACTTCGTGCCTATTTTATAATCCCCATTTTTACTGGTGTGAGGTGACACTGTCGTTTTGATTTGCATTTAGTTGATGATTAGTGATGTCAAGCATCTTTTCATGTGTCTGTTGACCAACTGTATGTCAGGTGGAAAAATGTTCAGATCCTCTGGTCATTTTTTAATTGGATAGTTTGTTTGAACATGCATCCTAAAATATCTGTGAATATACTCCCCCCAAAAAATTGGTTGTTACAACAGCAGTAGCAGAAATATAGCTCACTTTTTCTCAAATACTTCCAAACCACATAGGCTCATGTTTGTACCAGTAGAGTGTTATCAGGATTTGAATGCATTTTAACTTTTAATTTCATAAAAATAAAAGATTTGAAATGGTTTTTTCCCCCTTTTGAAGATGATATGCCAGGTAGTTTTTAAAAGAATCTCTTTTGGGCTGCCACATTATTTACAATGTTGCCCATGCAAATATTATTCCAATTAATTAACTTTTTTCCTCAGCCATGAGCTTCTGTTGACAATTGTTTAGGCAGTTTTAGATAATGAATTTAGCCCAGTAGTTCTTTATAATCCTTCATAAATATTACTAGAAATTTTCAATGTGGAGCTAGTTATGTCTTTTATTCATTTTTTGTAAGAATCATCAATTTTTTTAGAGAATACTAGAATAGTGTCTATGTTATTGTTCTTGTCCAAATTTATGAGTTTATGCTCCTTTTAGAGCACAGTCTATTTAATTGTTAATACAGCATATCAGTCCTATAGAGAAAATCTTCAAAAGATTGAGAAATGTAATGGAAGGTATAAGAAATGGAGAGAAAGAGTTGAATCTTGGAAGGAAAAACTAAACATTATAAAAATGGTAGTTTTTCCAAATTTAATTTATACACGTGGTGTCAAAGGAGTGAGTTGAGGATGAAGATAACCCCTTTGCATGTAACAACACTCCCAGAAAACTCTCTGTGGGGGAGCAGAGAGGGTGACAACCAGAAGGGCCAAGAGAGCCGGGGATTCTTCATTGTTTCAAAGATAAGAGAATCTAGAGCATGTCTGAGTGCCCATCATACTGAGCAATATGAGAAGGGGGAGGAGGGAGGGATGTTTTGATTCAGTGGAACTGGGGCTGGGGGAGCGGGGACATGGTAGATGTATGTGATGGACCAAGGAAGGTTCCTGAGAAGCTGTGGAGAGGTAGAGATATTATTGGCTTTTGGAAGAAAGGGAAATTTGAGGGCTTATGTTTTTTATCTGTGAAGTATGAGGCTGTTGAGGATGAGGGGGTGAATAGGATGTGGTTATGTCAGTAGTTTGAGAAAAGTAGAGAAAGCTTGAAAATAGGCATTTTGAAAAGTCAAAGAACCATTTCACTAGAAAAACATAAGATTGCTAGATATCGTATTGTCTATGAATGAATAGATATAGAATTCTGTCCCGTTTTGTTAGAATAAACACAGCCTCCACCTAACCAGGGCCAGCCAAAATCGCTTGCTCTGGGACATCCCTGTTCAGCTAAAGCAGGTGGTTGAGGGGACGTGTAGGAAGTGGTTAAGTGCAGCCATTTTTAGGTGCTTTGGGAAGTTGACTTAAACTTAGCGTGGGACAATTTTCAAAGTTTCTATTGATTCTGATTATTTTGGTGTATTTTTTAAAATCAGTCTATTAAAAGTTTATCTTCCAGTTTACCTGGTTGTGCAAAATGAAACAACAAAAAAGTTTTGTTTTTTTTTTAAAAAAAGTTTTTTCTTAGGATGGAAAAAAAGATGTGATATTTGAAGTTCATAACTGGTCTAAGAATTTGTAAATTTTAGACAGACAAAAAGGAATTAGTACTTCATGCTGTGTTTTCAAAACCTATATGCAATTATGTTAGCTACTAATATCTCCTTTCTCTGTCTTTTCTTTTTTTTTTAGGAAATAGTCTAGTAAGTTTAACCTGTCATTTATTTAGTCTTCATGGATTAATTGAGTACTTCCATTTAGATATGGTGAAACTTCGTAGATTTTTAGGTAAGTAATTCTAATTCATTTAGCAGTAGTAATGAGATGTATACAAGAACTTTTAAAAATTTGGTACTAATTAACTATTGATCTAAAACAAACCACTCCAAATTTAGTGGCTTAAAACAACATGCATTATTGAGCTCCTGGGTCTGTGGGCTGTGCATGCTGCTTCCGGTCCTGCTGCTCTCTGTGCGTCTGCAGCTAGCAGCCCAAGAACTGGGGCTGACCAGGCGCAGCTCTAAGTGGTCTCCTATTAAGTTAAAAGAATGCAGAGGACTTTGGCAGCATAATAGATTCACATTAAGAACAAAAAAGAAAGTAATCTTTATTTTAAAACTAGGTGGGGGGAGTCCCTCAGCCTGGCCGGCTCCCTCTCTCGGTGCAGGACCCCTCTGGGGAGGTCTGACTGCCGTCTTAGGCCCACTCCCCGCAGAGGCAGGAGAGGCTCCCACCACCGCCTCTGTGCTTGCCAGCCGTGAGCCCAGCTCCTGGCTGAACGGCGCTTCCCCTGTGGGAGTGCACTGACCACGAGGGGGCAGCTCCTGTGTTGAGCGTCTGCCCGTGGGTCAGTGTGTGTCATAGCAACTGGTCGTTCTGCCATTCAGTCGATTTACATCTTAGGGTTTTATTATATAGGATAGGATAAGCTGAGCTTGTTCAAAGTGGTGTTCAGTTTCCAAGAGAGAGCTGGTGACCCTGGCCCCCTTCACTTCCCACTGTGCCAGCAGCCGGGCAGGGCAGGTGGAAATGGACTGCACCTGGGGGTGAGAGCTGCGGAGCCTCGGAGCCCAGGGTCGGGGCCTAGGGAGGAATTGGGATGACTCTGCAGTGAGGTCTACATCAGCCACGATTTCCTGACAAAGACGCCACGTCTCTGCCCTTTTCTAAGTGTTTGAAGGGTAAACTTTAAAGATGGGGTACATTGCACTTAGGTCTCTTAATTTGACAGTAAACTTGAAAGATTATTTGGAATATGTTTAAACATGCAGGGTGGCATTTAGCTAAGACTGCTCTGCTTAGGGGAAAGTTGAAGCTTTTCACCAAATAAAGAAACATGTTAGGAAAAAATTGGTAGCATAGCATGCGGAGTCTTTTTTTTTTTTTTTTTAAAGGAAGAAGACAGTGTTTTCTTTCCTCTTAAGTTCTAAACTAAGATAAATTTATTACCTAGCAACTTTTTAAAAATACATTTTTACTGATTTCAGAGAAGAAGGGAGAGGGGGAGAGAAAGAGAAATAATCAATGATGAGAGAGAATCATTGATCGGCTGCCTCCTGCACGCCCTCTACTGGGGATTGAGCTACAAACACGGGCAATGTGCCCTTGACCAGAATCGAACCTGGGACCATTCAGTCTGCAGGCTGAACCAGCCAGGGCTTGAGAAACTTTTAATGCACATTTATATATAAATGGTATGCCTGTGATACTGTACTAGTATATTATATAAATTATAAAACGCATACAAAAATAAATGGTACAAAAGTACTTAAAAGGCTATTTTAAACGATGGGTTCAAAGTAAATACAGAATCCCAAGTCTTTTCCCCGCTCACAGATGGATTGCAGTCACCACCTTGGGGCTGGTGTGTTCTTCAGAGACCTCTAGGTTTTAGCTTGTCTTGCTGTTGGCCCCCCACCCTCCATCCCCATGCAGGTTCGCTGGCACCACGGGTAGCTCTCCCGCTAATCCTGGCCCACCTTTTCGTGATAGCGTAACAGACACAGAGGGAGAAAGGAAAGATTAGCATCAGGTCCATCTCTACAAACTGAAAAACAAATTCCAGGTCCAAAACCCACCGCGTGATGAAGCGCCCACGGGGTCACTTTCATAGACCCAGTATTTGCACTGTTTCAGTGTCATAAAGATTTTTGTTCACTGATGAATTTCTAGTACCACTAAGAACAGTATCTGGCACAATAAATATTTGTTGAATGGTACTTTTTTACTAAACTGAGATTCTTTTGGTCTCATTCACATTTTAAAAGAGAAAGTATTTTATAATTTTGACATGAATACTTTCTCATTTAAGTTTCAAACAAGCCAGGCCAGTGTGGCGCAGTGGTTGAGCATCAGCCCATGAACCAAGAGGTCACCAGTTTGATCCCAGGTCAGGGCTCGATTCCCAGTGGGCGGCATGCAGGAGGCAGCCAGTTGATGGATGATTGTCTCTCATCATTGATGTTTCTATCTCCCTCTCCCTTTCTCTCTCTAAAAATCAATAAAAACATACATTTTAAAAAAGTTTCAAACAAGTCATGAGTCAAAATGGTATTGATTCTTTAGGTATCCATGTGAGTGTGGGTGATTATCATCTCTCTCTGAACCTGAACAGTTAACTGATAGCCACATGGACAGTGTCAGTGGGAACTGTGATTATCACAGTTTTTTACTTGTCCATGCCGCCCATTTACAATTAAGGGCGGGGGGGCTTTCCTTCGTTGCAGTTATGATTCAAGAAGATTACCACAGTCAGAACCCGTACCACAACGCCGTCCACGCTGCGGACGTCACTCAGGCCATGCACTGTTACCTACGAGAACCCAAGGTGAGGCGCTGACATGACAGCAGGTGACAATCCTCAGAGCATCTCTGCTTTATTTCAAATACTTTTCCCTAAGTTAGAGACTTGACGCAGAATCAGAAGTTTCCTTCACAGGACTGAGATCTAGCGGGATCAAGTTTCCAAAAACGGCTGTAT